>NC_057804.1:14721195-14729848 GCF_018294505.1 Triticum aestivum
AAATCGCTTCGGGGCCCCAAAACGGTGAGTAATAGTCTACGAAACGGGTCGGAATCAGGCAAAACTACGAGTGCGGGTGACCGACACGTAAACGCACCACAGGGTTCGTTAATCGTGCAAATCACAACCGGACTCAAAAACGGTGAGTAATAGTCCATGAAAGAGCCTAGAATCGCACAAACCTAGAATTATTGATGAACGACACATAAACGCACCCCGGGGTTCGACAATCATGGAAATCACTCAAGGACCCTAAATCAGTGAGTAATAGTCCAAGAAACGGCCCAGAAACAACAAAAACGACAAGTGTTGATGACCGACACGAAAAAGCAGTCCGGGGTTCGTTAATCATGGAAATCAGTCTGGGACCCCAAAACAGTGAGTAATAGTCCATGAAACGGGCCAGAATCGGCCAAATCTGCGAGTGTGACCGACACGTAAGCGCACCTTGGGGTTCAACAACTATGGTGATCGCTTCGGCACCCCAAAACGGTGAGTAATAGTGCACGAAACGGGTCAGAACCGGCCAAAACTTCGAGTGTTGGTGACCAACACGTAAGCACACATTGGGGTTCGACAACCATAGAAATCGCTTTATGACCCCAAAACACTGAGTAATAGTCCATGAAAGAGCCCAGAATCGGACAAACCTAGGATTATTGATGAACGACATATAAAGGCACCCCAGGGTTCGACAATCATGGAACTCTCTCACGGACCCCAAATCAGTGAGTAATAGTCCAAGAAACGGGCCAGAATCAGCCAAAACTACAAGTGTTGATGACCGACACGTAAACGCATCCCAGGGTTTGTTAATCGTGAAAATCACTATGGGACCCCAAAACAGTGAGTAATAGTCCATGCAACGGGCCAGAATCGGCCAAATCTGTGAGTGTTTATGACCGACACATAAGCGCACCTTGGGGTTCAACAACTATGGAAATTGCTTCGGGACCCCAAAACGGTGAGTAATTGTCCACGAAACGGGTCAGTATCGGCCAAAACTGCGAGTGTTGGTGACCGACACATAAACGCACCCCAGGGTTTGTTAATCGTGGAAATCATACCGGGACCCCAAAACGGTGAGTAATAGTCCATGCAAGAGCCCAGAATCAGACATACCTAGAATTATTGATGAACGACACGTAAGCACACATTGGGGTTCGACAACCATGGAAATCGCTTTGTGACCCCAAAACGGTGAGTAATATTCCATGAAAGAGCCCAGAATCGGACAAACCTAGGATTATTAATGAATGACATATAATGGCACCCTAGGGTTCGAAAATCATGGAACTCACTCACGGACCCCAAATCAGTGAGTAATAGTCCAAGAAACGGGCCAGAATCGGCCAAAACTACAAGTGTTGATGACCGACATGTAAACGCAGCCCAGGGTTCGTTAATCATGGAAATCATTCTGGAACCCCAAAACAGTGAGTAATAGTACATGAAACGGGCCAGAATCGGCCAAATCTGCGAGTGTTGATGACCGACAAGTAAGCGCACCTTGGGGTTCAACAACTATGGAAATCGCTTCGGGACCCCAAAACGGTGAGTAATAGTCCACGAAACGGGTCAGTATCGGCAAAAACTATGAGTGTTGGTGACCGACACCTAAACGCACCACAGGGTTCGTTAATCGTGGAAATCACACCGGACCCCAAAACCGTGAGGAATAGTCCATGAAAGAGCCCAGAATCGGACAAACCTAGGATTATTGATGAACGACACATAAACGCGCCCCGGGGTTCGACAATCATGGAAATCGCTCAGGGACCCCAAATCAGTGAGTAATAGTCCAAGAAATGGGCCAGAATCGGCCAAAACTACAAGTGTTGATGACCGACACGTAAACGCAGCCCAGGGTTCGTTAATCGTGGAAATCATTCTGGAACCCCAAAACAGTGAGTAATAGTACATGAAACGGGCCAGAATCGGCCAAATCTGCGAGTGTTGATCACCGACACATAAGCGCACGTTGGGGTTCAACAACTATGGAAATCGCTTCGGGACCCCAATACGGTGAGTAATAATCCACGAAACGGGTCAGTATCGGCCAAAACTGCGAGTGTTGGTGACCGACATGTAAACGCACCCCAGGGTTTGTTAATTGTGGAAATCACACCGGGACCCCAAAACGGTGAGTAATAGTCCATGAAAGAGCCTAGAATTGCACAAACCTAGAATTATTGATGAACGACACATAAACGCATCCCGGGGTTCGACAATCATGGAAATCACTCAAGGACCCTAAATCAGTGAGTAATAGTCCAAGAAACGGCCCAGAATCAGCAAAAACTACAAGTGTTGATGACCGACACGAAAATGCAGTCCAGGGTTCGTTAATCATGGAAATCAGTCTGGGACCCCAAATAGTGAGTAATAGTCCATGAAACGGGCCAGAATCGGCCAAATCTGCGAGTGTGACCGACACGTAAGCGCACCTTGGGATTCAACAACTATGGTGATCGCTTCGGAACCCCAAAACGGTGAGTAATAGTGCACGAAACGGGTCAGAACTGGCCAAAACTTCGAGTGTTGGTGACCGACACGTAAGCACACATTGGGGTTCGACAACCATGGAAATCGCTTTGTGACCCCAAAACGGTGAGTAATAGTCCATGAAAGAGCCCAGAACCGGACAAACCTAGGATTATTGATGAACGACATATAAAGGCACCCCGGGGTTCGAAAATCATGGAACTCACTCACGGACCCCAAATCAGTGAGTAATAGTCCAAGAAACGGGACATAATCCGCCAAAACTACAAGTGTTGATGACCGACACGTAAATGCATCCCAGGGTTCGTTAATCGTGAAAATCACTATGGTACCCCAAAACAGTGAGTAATTGTCCATAAAACGGGCCAGAATCGGCCAAATCTGTGAGTGCTTATGACCGACACGTAAGCGCACCTTGGGGTTCAACAACTCTGGAAATCGCTTCGGGGCCCCAAAACGGTGAGTAATAGTCCACGAAACAGGTCAGAATCGGCCAAATACGAGTGTTGGTGACCGACACGTAAATGCACCACAGGGTTCGTTAATCGTGGAAATCACACCGGGACCCCAAAACAGTGAGTAATAGTCCATGAAAGAGCCCAGAATCGGACAAACCTAGGATTATTGATGAACGACACATAAACGCACCCCGGCATTCGACAATCATGGAAATCGCTCAGGGACCCCAAATCAGTGAGTAATAGTCCAAGAAACGAACAGAATCGGCCAAAACTACAAGTGTTGATGACCGACACGTAAACGCAGCCCAGGGTTCGTTAATCGTGGAAATCATTCTGGAACCCCAAAACAATGAGTAATAGTACATGAAACGGCCCAGAATCGGCCAAATCTGCGAGTGTTGATGACCGACAAGTAAGCACACCTTGGGGTTCAACATATATGGAAATCGCTTCAGGACCCCAAAACGGTGAGTAATAGTCCACAAAACGGGTTAGTATCGGCCAGAACTGTGAGTGTTGGTGACCGACACGTAAACGGACCCCGGGGTTCGTTAATTGTGTAAATCTGACCGAGACCCCAAAACCGTGAGTAATAGTCCATGAAAGAGCCCAGAATCGGACAAACCTAGGATTATTGAAGAACGACACATAAACACACCCCAGGGTTCGACAATCATGGAAATCGCTCAGGGACCCCAAATCAGTGAGTAATAGTCCAAGAAACGGGCCAGAATCAGCCAAAACTACAAGTGTTGATGACCGACACGTAAACGCAGCCCAGGGTTCATTAATCGTGGAAATCATTCTGGAACCCCAAAACAGTGAGTAATAGTAGATGAAACGGGCCAGAATCGGCCAAATCTGCGAGTGTTGATGACCGACACGTAAGCGCACCTTGGGGTTCAACAACTATGGAAATCGCTTCGGGACCACAAAACAGTGAGTAATAGTCCACGAAACGGGTCAGTATCGGCCAAAACTGCGAGTGTTGGTGACCGACACGTAAACGCACCCCAGGGTTTGTTAATCGTGGAAATCACACCGGGACCCCAAAACGGTGAGTAATAGTCCATGAAAGAGCCCAGAATAGGACAAACCTAGGATTATTGATGAACGACACATAAACGCGCCCCGGGTTCGACAATCATGGAAATCACTTAGGGACCCCAAATCAGTTAGTAATAGTCCAAGAAACGGCCTAGAATCAGCCAAAACTACAAGTGTTGATGACCGACACGTAAACGCAGCCCAGGGTTTGTTAATCGTGGAAATCACTCTGGGACCCCGAAACAGTGAGTAATAGTCCATGAAACGGGCCAGAATCGGCCAAATCTGCGAGTGTGACCGACACGTAAGCGCACCTTGGGGTTCAACAACTATGGTGATCGCTTCGGGGCCCCATAACGGTGAGTAATAGTCCACGAAACGGGTCAGAACCGGCCGAAACTTCGAGTGTTGGTGACCAACACGTAAGCACATATTGGGGTTCGACAACCATGGAAATCGCTTTGAGACCCCAAAACGGTGAGTAATAGTCCATGAAAGAGCCCAGAATAGGACAAACCTAGGATTATTGATGAACGACATATAAAGGCACCCCAGGGTTCGACAATCATGGAAATCACTCACGGACCCCAAACCAGTGAGTAATAGTCAAAGAAACGGGCCAGAATCAGCCAAAACTACAAGTGTTGATGACCGACACGTAAACGCATCCCTGGGTTCGTTAATCATGAAAATCACTATGGGACCCCAAAACAGTGAGTAATAGTCCATGGAACGGGCCAGAATCGGCCAAATCTGTGAGTGTTGATGACCGACACGTAAGCGCACCTTGGGGTTCAACAACTATGGAAATTGCTTCGGGACCACAAAACGGTGAGTAATAATCCACGAAACGGGTCAGTATCGGCCAAAACTGCGAGTGTTGGTGACCGACACGTAAACGCACCCCAGGGTTTGTTAATCGTGGAAATCACACCGGGACCCCAAAACGGTGAGTAATAGTCCATGAAAGAGCCCAGAATAGGACAAACCTAGGATTATTGATGAACGACACATAAACGCGCCCCGGGGTTCGACAATCATGGAAATCACTTAGGGACCCCAAATCAGTTATTAATAGTCCAAGAAACGGCCCAGAATCAGCCAAAACTACAAGTGTTGATGACCGACACGTAAACGCAGCCCAGGGTTTGTTAATCGTGGAAATCACTCTGGGACCCCAAAACAGTGAGTAATAGTCCATGAAACGGGCCAGAATCGGCCAAATCTGCGAGTGTGACTGACACGTAAGCGCACCTTGGGGTTCAACAACTATGGTGATCGCTTCGGGGCCCCAAAACGGTGAGTAATAGTCCACGAAACGGGTCAGAACCGGCCAAAACTTCGAGTGTTGGTGACCAACACGTAAGCACATATTGGGGTTTGACAACCATGGAAATCGCTTTGAGACCCCAAAACGGTGAGTAATAGTCCATGAAAGAGCCCAGAATAGGACAAACCTAGGATTATTGATGAACGACATATAAAGGCACCCCGGGGTTCGACAATCATGGAAATCACTCACGGACCCCAAATCAGTGAGTAATAGTCCAAGAAACGGGCCAGAATGAGCCAAAACTACAAGTGTTGATGACCGACACGTAAACGCATCCCAGGGTTCGTTAATCGTGAAAATCACTATGGGACCCCAAAACAGTGAGTAATAGTCCATGAAACGGGCCAGAATCGACCAAATCTGTGAGTGTTTATGACCGACACGTAAGCGCACCTTGGGGTTCAACAACTATGGGAATCGCTTCGGGGCCCCAAAACGGTGAGTAATAGTCCACGAAACAGGTCAGAATCGGCCAAAACTACGAGTGTTGGTGACCGACACGTAAACGCACCACAGGGTTCGTTAATCGTGGAAATCACACCGGGACCCCAAAACAGTGAGTAATAGTCCATGAAAGAGCCCAGAATAGGACAAACCTAGGATTATTGATGAACGACACATAAACGCACCCCGGGGTTCGACAATCATGGAAATCGCTCAGGGACCCCAAAGCAGTGAGTAATGGTCCAAGAAACGAACAGAATCGGCCAAAACCACAAGTGTTGATGACCGACACGTAAACGCAGCCCAGGGTTCGTAAATCGTGGAAATCATTCTGGAACCCCAAAACAGTGAGTAATAGTACATGAAACGGGCCAGAATCGGCCAAATCTGCGAGTATTGATGACCGACAAGTAAGCACACCTTGGGGTTCAACAACTATGGAAATCGCTTCGGGACCCCAAAACGGTGAGTAATAGTCCACAAAACGGGTTAGTATCGGCCAAAACTGTGAGTGTTGGTGACCGACACGTAAACGCACCCCGGGGTTCGTTAATTGTGTAAATCACACCGGGACCCCAAAACCGTGAGTAATAGTCCATGAAAGAGCCCAGAATAGGACAAACCTAGGATTATTGATGAATGACACATAAACGCACCCCAGGGTTCGACAATCATGGAAATCGCTCAGGGACCCCAAATCAGGCCAGAATCGGCCAAAACTACAAGTGTTGATGACCGACACGTAAATGCAGCCCAGGGTTCGTTAATCGTGGAAATCATTCTGGAACCCCAAAACAGTGAGTAATAGTACATGAAACGGCCCAGAATCGGCCAAATCTGCGAGTGTTGATGACCGACACGTAAGCGCACCTTGGGGCTCAACAACTATGGAAATCCCTTCGGGACCACAAAACAGTGAGTAATAATCCACGAAACGGGTCAGTATCGGCCAAAACTGCGAGTGTTGGTGACCGACACGTAAACGCACCCCAGGGTTTGTTAATCGTGGAAATCACACCGGGACCCCAAAACGGTGAGTAATAGTCCATGAAAGAGCCCAGAATAGGACAAACCTAGGATTATTGTTGAACGACACATAAACGCGCCCCCGGGTTCGATAATCATGGAAATCACTTAGGGACCCCAAATCAGTTAGTAATAGTCCAAGAAACGGCCTAGAATCAGCCAAAACTACAAGTGTTGATGACCGACACGTAAACGCAGCCCAGGGTTTGTTAATCATGGAAATCACTCTGGAACCCCAAAACAGTGAGTAATAGTCCATGAAACGGGCCAGAATCGGCCAAATCTGCGAGTGTGACCGACACGTAAGCGCACCTTGGGGTTCAACAACTATGGTGATCGCTTCGGGGCCCCATAACGGTGAGTAATAGTCCACGAAACGGGTCAGAACCGGCCAAAACTTCGAGTGTTGGTGACCAACACGTAAGCACATATTGGGGTTCGACAACCATGGAAATCGCTTTGAGACCCCAAAACGGTGAGTAATAGTCTATGAAAGAGCCCAGAATAGGACAAACCTAGGATTATTGATGAACGACATATAAAGGCACCCCGGGGTTCGACAATCATGGAAATCACTCACGGACCCCAAATCAGTTAGTAATAGTCCAAGAAACAAGCAAGAATCGGCCATCACTACAACTTTTGATGACCGACACGTAAACGCAGCCCAGGGTTCGTTAATCGTCAAAATCACTGTGGGACCTCAAAACAGTGAGTAATAGTCCATGAAACGGGCCAGAATCGGCCAAATCTGCGAGTGTTTATGACCGACACGTAAGCGCACCTTGGGGTTCAACAACTATGGAAATCGCTTCGGGGCCCCAAAACGGTGAGTAATAGTCCATGAAACGGGTCGGAATCGGGCAAAACTACGAGTGCGGGTGACTGACACGTAAATGCACCACAAGGTTCGTTAATCATGCAAATCACAACCGGACTCAAAAACGGTGAGTAATAGTCCATGAAAGAGCCTAGAATCACACGAACCTAGAATTATTGATGAACGACACATAAACGCACCCCGGGGTTCGACAATCATGGAAATCACTCAAGGACCCAAAATCAGTGAGTAATAGTCCAAGAAACGGCCCAGAAACAACAAAAACGACAAGTGTTGATGACCGACACGAAAACGCAGTCCGGGGTTTGTTAATCATGGAAATCGGTCTGGGACCCCAAAACAGTGAGTAATAGTCCATGAAACGGGCTAGAATCGGCCAAATCTGCGAGTGTGACCGACACATAAGCGCACCTTGGGGTTCAACAACTATGTTGATCGCTTCGGAACCCCAAAACGGTGAGTAATAGTGCACGAAACGGGTCAGAACCGGCCAAAACTTCGAGTGTTGGTGACCAACACGTAAGCACACATTGGGGTTCGACAACCATAGAAATCGCTTTATGACCCCAAAACAGTGAGTAATACTCCATGAAAGAGCCCAGAATCGGACAAACCTAGGATTACTGATGAACGACATATAAAGGCACCCCAGGGTTCGACAATCATGGAACTCTCTCACGGACCCCAAATCAGTGAGTAATAGTCCAAGAAACGGGCCAGAATCAGCCAAAACTACAAGTGTTGATGACCGACACGTAAACGCATCCCAGGGTTTGTTAATCGTGAAAATCACTATGGGACCCCAAAACACTGAGTAATAGTCCATGCAACGGGCCAGAATCGGCCAAATCTGTGAGTGTTTATGACCGACACGTAAGCGCACCTTGGGGTTCAACAACTATGGAAATCGCTTCGGGACCCCAAAACGGTGAGTAATTGTCCACGAAACGGGTCAGTATCGGCCAAAACTGCGAGTGTTTGTGACCGACACATAAA
>NC_057804.1:14730663-14756505 GCF_018294505.1 Triticum aestivum
GAGTGTTGATGACCGACAAGTAAGCGCACCTTGGGGTTCAACAACTATGGAAATCGCTTCGGGACCCCAAAACGGTGAGTAATAGTCCACGAAACGGGTCAGTATCGGCAAAAACTGTGAGTGTTGGTGACCGACACCTAAACGCACCACAGGGTTCGTTAATCGTGGAAATCACACCGGACCCCAAAACCGTGAGGAATAGTCCATGAAAGAGCCCAGAATCGGACAAACCTAGGATTATTGATGAACGACACATAAACGCGCCCCGGGGTTCGACAATCATGGAAATCGCTCAGGGACCCCAAATCAGTGAGTAATAGTCCAAGAAATGGGCCAGAATCGGCCAAAACTACAAGTGTTGATGACCGACACGTAAACACAGCCCAGGGTTCGTTAATCGTGGAAATCATTCTGGAACCCCAAAACAGTGAGTAATAGTACATGAAACGGGCCAGAATCGGCCAAATCTGCGAGTGTTGATGACGGACACATAAGCGCACCTTGGGGTTCAACAACTATGGAAATCGCTTCGGGACCCCAAAACGGTGAGTAATAATCCACGAAACGGGTCAGTATCGGCCAAAACTGCGAGTGTTGGTGACAGACATGTAAACGCACCCCAGGGTTTGTTAATTGTGGAAATCACACCGGGACCCCAAAACGGTGAGTAATAGTCCATGAAAGAGCCTAGAATTGCACAAACCTAGAATTATTGATGAACGACATATAAACGCATCCCGGGGTTCGACAATCATGGAAATCACTCAAGGACCCTAAATCAGTGAGTAATAGTCCAAGAAACGGCCCAGAATCAGCAAAAACTACAAGTGTTGATGACCGACACGAAAACGCAGTCCAGGGTTCGTTAATCATGGAAATCAGTCTGGGACCCCAAACAGTGAGTAATAGTCCATGAAACGGGCCAGAATCGGCCAAATCTGCGAGTGTGACCGACACATAAGCGCACCTTGGGGTTCAACAACTATGTTGGTCGCTTCGGAACCCCAAAACGGTGAGTAATAGTGCACGAAACGGGTCAGAACCGGCCAAAACTTCGAGTGTTGGTGACCAACACGTAAGCACACATTGGGGTTCGACAACCATAGAAATCGCTTTATGACCCCAAAACAGTGAGTAATACTCCATGAAAGAGCCCAGAATCGGACAAACCTAGGATTACCGATGAACGACATATAAAGGCACCCCAGGGTTCGACAATCATGGAACTCTCTCACGGACCCCAAATCAGTGAGTAATAGTCCAAGAAACGGGCCAGAATCAGCCAAAACTACAAGTGTTGATGACCGACACGTAAACGCATCCCAGGGTTTGTTAATCGTGAAAATCACTATGGGACCCCAAAACACTGAGTAATAGTCCATGCAACGGGCCAGAATCGGCCAAATCTGTGAGTGTTTATGACCGACACGTAAGCGCACCTTGGGGTTCAACAACTATGGAAATCGCTTCGGGACCCCAAAACGGTGAGTAATTGTCCACGAAACGGGTCAGTATCGGCCAAAACTGCGAGTGTTTGTGACCGACACATAAATGCACCCCAGGGTTTGTTAATCGTGGAAATCACACCGGGACCCCAAAACGGTGAGTAATAGTCCATGCAAGAGCCCAGAATCAGACAAACCTAGAATTATTGATGAACGACACGTAAGCACACATTGGGGTTCGACAACCATGGAAATCGCTTTGTGACCCCAAAACGGTGAGTAATAGTCCATGAAAGAGCCCAGAATCGGACAAACCTAGGATTATTAATGAACGACATATAAAGGCACCCTAGGGTTCGAAAATCATGGAACTCACTCACGGACCCCAAATCAGTGAGTAATAGTCCAGGAAACGGGCCAGAATCGGCCAAAACTACAAGTGTTGATGACCGACATGTAAACGCAGCCCAGGGTTCGTTAATCATGGAAATCATTCTGGAACCCGAAAACAGTGAGTAATAGTACATGAAACGGGCCAGAATCGGCCAAATCTGTGAGTGTTGATGACCGACAAGTAAGCGCACCTTGGGGTTCAACAACTATGGAAATCGCTTCGGGACCCCAAAACGGTGAGTAATAGTCCACGAAACGGGTCAGTATCGGCAAAAACTGTGAGTGTTGGTGACCGACACCTAAACGCACCACAGGGTTCGTTAATCGTGGAAATCACACCGGACCCCAAAACCGTGAGGAATAGTCCATGAAAGAGCCCAGAATCGGACAAACCTAGGATTATTGATGAACGACACATAAACGCGCCCCGGGGTTCGACAATCATGGAAATCGCTCAGGGACCCCAAATCAGTGAGTAATAGTCCAAGAAATGGGCCAGAATCGGCCAAAACTACAAGTGTTGATGACCGACACGTAAACACAGCCCAGGGTTCGTTAATCGTGGAAATCATTCTGGAACCCCAAAACAGTGAGTAATAGTACATGAAACGGGCCAGAATCGGCCAAATCTGCGAGTGTTGATGACCGACACATAAGCGCACCTTGGGGTTCAACAACTATGGAAATCGCTTCGGGACCCCAAAACGGTGAGTAATAATCCACGAAACGGGTCAGTATCGGCCAAAACTGCGAGTGTTGGTGACAGACATGTAAACGCACCCCAGGGTTTGTTAATTGTGGAAATCACACCGGGACCCCAAAACGGTGAGTAATAGTCCATGAAAGAGCCTAGAATTGCACAAACCTAGAATTATTGATGAACGACATATAAACGCATCCCGGGGTTCGACAATCATGGAAATCACTCAAGGACCCTAAATCAGTGAGTAATAGTCCAAGAAACGGCCCAGAATCAGCAAAAACTACAAGTGTTGATGACCAACACGAAAACGCAGTCCAGGGTTCGTTAATCATGGAAATCAGTCTGGGACCCCAAACAGTGAGTAATAGTCCATGAAACGGGCCAGAATCGGCCAAATCTGCGAGTGTGACCGACACATAAGCGCACCTTGGGGTTCAACAACTATGCTGATCGCTTCGGAACCCCAAAACGGTGAGTAATAGTGCACGAAACGGGTCAGAACCGGCCAAAACTTCGAGTGTTGGTGACCAACACGTAAGCACACATTGGGGTTCGACAACCATAGAAATCGCTTTATGACCCCAAAACAGTGAGTAATACTCCATGAAAGAGCCCAGAATCGGACAAACCTAGGATTACCGATGAACGACATATAAAAGCACCCCAGGGTTCGACAATCATGGAACTCTCTCACGGACCCCAAATCAGTGAGTAATAGTCCAAGAAACGGGCCAGAATCAGCCAAAACTACAAGTGTTGATGACCGACACGTAAACGCATCCCAGGGTTTGTTAATCGTGAAAATCACTATGGGACCCCAAAACACTGAGTAATAGTCCATGCAACGGGCCAGAATCGGCCAAATCTGTGAGTGTTTATGACCGACACGTAAGCGCACCTTGGGGTTCAACAACTATGGAAATCGCTTCGGGACCCCAAAACGGTGAGTAATTGTCCACGAAACGGGTCAGTATCGGCCAAAACTGCGAGTGTTTGTGACCGACACATAAACGCACCCCAGGGTTTGTTAATCGTGGAAATCACACCGGGACCCCAAAACGGTGAGTAATAGTCCATGCAAGAGCCCAGAATCAGACAAACCTAGAATTATTGATGAACGACACGTAAGCGCACCCCAAGGTTCGACAACCATGGAATTCGCTTTGTGACCCCAAAACGGTGAGTAATAGTCCAAGAAACGAACAGAATCGGCCAAAACTACAAGTGTTGATGACCGACACGTAAACACAGCCCAGGGTTCGTTAATCGTGGAAATCATTCTGGAACCCCAAAACAGTGAGTAATAATCCACGAAACGGGTCAGTATCGGCCAAAACTGCGAGTGTTGATGACCGACACGTAAGCGCACCTTGGGGCTCAACAACTATGGAAATCGCTTCGAGACCACAAAACAGTGAGTAATAATCCACGAAACGGGTCAGTATCGGCCAAAACTGCGAGTGTTGGTGACCGACACGTAAACGCACCCCAGGGTTTGTTAATCGTGGAAATCACACCGGGACCCTAAAACGGTGAGTAGTAGTCCATGAAAGAGCCCAGAATAGGACAAACCTAGGATTATTGAGGAACGACACATAAACGCGCCCCGGGGTTCGACAATCATGGAAATCACTTAGGGACCCCAAATCAGTTAGTAATAGTCCAAGAAACGGCCTAGAATCAGCCAAATCTACAAGTGTTGATGACCGACACGTAAACGCAGCCCAGGGTTTGTTAATCGTGGAAATCACTCTGGGACCCCGAAACAGTGAGTAATAGTCCATGAAACGGGCCAGAATCGGCCAAATCTGTGAGTGTTTATGACCGACATGTAAGTGCACCTTGGGGTTCAACAACTATGGAAATCGCTTCGGGGCCCCAAAACGATGAGTAATAGTCCACGAAACAGGTCAGAATCGGCCAAAACTACGAGTGTTGGTGACCGACACGTAAACGCACCACAGGGTTCGTTAATCGTGGTAATCACACCGGGACCCCAAAACAGTGAGTAATAGTCCATGAAAGAGCCCAGAATCGGACAAACCTAGGATTATTGATGAACGACACATAGACGCACCCCGGGGTTCGACAATCATGGAAATCGCTCAGGGACCCCAAATCAGTTAGTAATGGTCCAAGAAACGAACAGAATCGGCCAAAACTACAAGTGTTGATGACGGACACGTACACGCAGCCCAGGGTTCGTTAATCGTGGAAATCATTCTGGAACCCCAAAACAGTGAGTAATAGTACATGAAACGGGCCAGAATCGGCCAAATCTGCGAGTATTGATGACCGACAAGTAAGCACACCTTGGGGTTCAACAACTATGGAAATCGCTTCGGGACCCCAAAACGGTGAGTAATAGTACATGAAACGGGCCAGAATCGGCCAAATCTGTGAGTGTTTATGACCGACACGTAAGCGCACCTTGGGGTTCAACAACTATGGAAATCGCTTCGGGGCCCCAAAACGATGAGTAATAGTCCACGAAACAGGTCAGAATCGGCCAAAACTACGAGTGTTGGTGACCGACATGTAAACGCACCACAGGGTTCGTTAATCGTGGTAATCACACCGGGACCCCAAAACAGTGAGTAATAGTCCATGAAAGAGCCCAGAATCGGACAAACCTAGGATTATTGATGAACAACACATAAACGCACCCCGGGGTTCGACAATCATGGAAATCGCTCAGGGACCCCAAATCAGTTAGTAATGGTCCAAGAAACGAACAGAATCGGCCAAAACTACAAGTGTTGATGACTGACACGTACACGCAGCCCAGGGTTCGTTAATCGTGGAAATCATTCTGGAACCCCAAAACAGTGAGTAATAGTACATGAAACGTTCCAGAATCGGCCAAATCTGCGAGTATTGATGACCGACAAGTAAGCACACCTTGGGGTTCAACAATTATGGAAATCGCTTCGGGACCCCAAAACGGTGAGTAATAGTCCACAAAACGGGTTAGTATCGGCCAAAACTGTGAGTGTTGGTGACCGACACGTAAACGCACCCCGGGGTTCGTTAATTGTGTAAATCAGACCGGGGCCCCAAAACCGTGAGTAATAGTCCATGAAAGAGCCCAGAATCGGACAAACCTAGGATTATTGATGAACGACACATAAACGCACCCCAGGGTTCGACAATCATGGAAATCGCTCAGGGACCCCAAATCAGTGAGTAATAGTCCAAGAAACGGGCCAGAATCGGCCAAAACTACATGTGTTGATGACCAACACGTAAACGCAGCCCAGGGTTCGTTAATCGTGGAAATCATTCTGGAACCCCAATACAGTGAGTAATAGTACATGAAACGGGCCAGAATCGGCCAAATCTGCGAGTGTTGATGACCGACACGTAAGCGCACCTTGGGGTTCAACAACTATGGAAATCGCTTTGGGACCCCAAGACGGTAAGTAATAATCCACGAAACGGGTCAGTATCGGCCAAAACTGCGAGTGTTGGTGACCGACACGTAAACGCACCCCAGGGTTTGTTAATCGTGGAAATCACACCGGGACCCCAAAACGGTGAGTAATAGTCCATGAAAGAGCCCAGAATAGGACAAACCTAGGATTATTGATGAACGACACATAAACGCGCCCCGGGGTTCGACAATCATGGAAATCACTCAGGGACCCCAAATCAGTGAGTAATAGTCCAAGAAATGGCCCAGAATCAGCCAAAACTACAAGTGTTGATGACCGACACGTAAACGCAGCCCAGGGTTTGTTAATCGTGGAAATCACTCTGGGACCCCAAAACAGTGAGTAATAGTCCATGAAACGGGCCAGAATCGGCCAAATCTGCGAGTGTGACCGACACGTAAGCGCACCTTGGGGTTCAACAACTATGGTGATCGCTTCGGGGCCCCAAAATGGTGAGTAATAGTCCACGAAACGGGTCAGAACCGGCCAAAACTTCGAGTGTTGGTGACCAACACGTAAGCACATATTGGGGTTCGACAACCATGGAAATCGCTTTGAGACCCCAAAACGGTGAGTAATAGTCCATGAAAGAGCCCAGAATAGGACAAACCTAGGATAATTGATGAACGACAAATAAAGGCACCCCGGGGTTCGACAATCATGGAAATCACTCACGGACCCCAAATCAGTGAGTAATAGTCCAAGAAACGGGCCAGAATCAGCCAAAACTACAAGTGTTGATGACCGACACGTAAACGCATCCCAGGGTTCATTAATCATCAAAATCACTATGGGACCCCAAAACAGTGAGTAATAGTCCATGAAACGGGCCAGAATCGGCCAAATCTGTGAGTGTTTATGACCGACACGTAAGCGCACCTTGGGGTTCAACAACTGTGGAAATCGCTTCGGGGCCCCAAAACAATGAGTAATAGTCCACGAAACAGGTCAGAATCGGCCAAAACTACGAGTGTTGGTGACCGACACATAAACGCACCCCAGGGTTTGTTAATCGTGGAAATCACACGGGGACCCCTAAACGGTGAGTAATAGTCCATGCAAGAGCCCAGAATCAGACAAACCTAGAATTATTGATGAACGACACGTAAGCACACATTGGGGTTCGACAACCATGGGAATCGCTTTGTGACCCCAAAACGCTGAGTAATATTCCATGAAAGAGCCCAGAATCGGACAAACCTAGGATTATTAATGAACGACATATAAAGGCACCCCGGTGTTCGAAAATCATGGAACTCACTCACGGACCCCAAATCAGTGAGTAATAGTCCAAGAAACGGGCCAGAATCGGCCAAAACTACAAGTATTGATGACTGACATGTAAACGCAGCCCAGGGTTCGTTAATCATGGAAATCATTCTGGAACCCCAAAACAGTGAGTAATAGTACATGAAACGGGCCAGAATCGGCCAAATCTGCGAGTGTTGATGCCCGACAAGTAAGCGCACCTTGGGGTTCAACAACTATGGAAATCGCTTCGGGACCCCAAAACGGTGAGTAATAGTCCACGAAACGGGTCAGTATCGGCAAAAACTGTGAGTGTTGGTGACCGACACCTAAACGCACCACAGGGTTCGTTAATCATGGAAATCACACCGGGACCCCAAAACCATGAGGAATAGTCCATGAAAGAGCCCAGAATCGGACAAACCTAGGATTATTGATGAACGACACATAAACGCGCCCCGGGGTTCGACAATCATGGAAATCGCTCAGGGACCCCAAATCACTGAGTAATAGTACAAGAAACGGGCCAGAATCGGCCAAAACTACAAGTGTTGATGACCGACACGTAAACGCAGCCCAGGGTTCGTTAATCGTGGAAATCATTCTGGAACCCCAAAACAATGAGTAATAGTACATGAAACGGGCCAGAATCGGCCAAATCTGCGAGTGTTGATGACCGACACGTAAGTGCACCTTGGGGTTCAACAACTATGGAAATCGCTTCGGGACCCCAAAACGGTAGTAATAATCCACGAAACGGGTCAGTATCGGCCAAAACTGCGAGTGTTGGTGACCGACATGTAAACGCACCCCAGGGTTTGTTAATCGTGGAAATCACACCGGGACCCCAAAACGGTGAGAAATAGTCCATGAAAGGGCCTAGAATTGCACAAACCTAGAATTATTGATGAACGAAACATAAACGCACCCCGGGATTCGACAATCATGGAAATCACTCAAGGACCCTAAATCAGTGAGTAATAGTCCAAGAAACGGCCCAGAATCAGCAAAAACTACAAGTGTTGATGACCGACACGAAAACGCAGTCCAGGGTTCGTTAATCATGGAAATCAGTCTGGGACCCCAAACAGTGAGTAATAGTCCATGAAACGGGCCAGAATCGGCCAAATCTGCGAGTGTGACCGACACATAAGCGCACCTTGGGGTTCAACAACTATGCTGATCGCTTCGGAACCCCAAAACGGTGAGTAATAGTGCACGAAACGGGTCAGAACCGGCCAAAACTGCGAGTGTTGGTGACCAACACATAAGCACACATTGGGGTTCGACAACCATAGAAATCGCTTTATGACCCCAAAACAGTGAGTAATACTCCATGAAAGAGCCCAGAATCGGACAAACCTAGGATTACTGATGAACGACATATAAAGGCACCCCAGGGTTCGACAATCATGGAACTCTCTCACGGACCCCAAATCAGTGAGTAATAGTCCAAGAAACGGGCCAGAATCAGCCAAAACTACAAGTGTTGATGACCGACACGTAAACGCATCCCAGGGTTTGTTAATCGTGAAAATCACTATGGGACCCCAAAACACTGAGTAATAGTCCATGCAACGGGCCAGAATCGGCCAAATCTGTGAGTGTTTATGACCGACACGTAAGCGCACCTTGGGGTTCAACAACTATGGAAATCGCTTCGGGACCCCAAAACGGTGAGTAATTGTCCACGAAATGGGTCAGTATCGGCCAAAACTGCGAGTGTTTGTGACCGACACATAAACAAACCCCAGGGTTTGTTAATCGTGGAAATCGCACCGGGACCCCAAAACGGTGAGTAATAGTCCATGCAAGAGCCCAGAATCAGACAAACCTAGAATTATTGATGAACGACACGTAAGCACACATTGGGGTTCGACAACCATGGAAATCGCTTTGTGACCCCAAAACGGTGAGTAATAGTCCATGAAAGAGCCCAGAATCGGACAAACCTAGGATTATTAATGAACGACATATAAAGGCACCCTAGGGTTCGAAAATCATGGAACTCACTCACGGACCCCAAATCAGTGAGTAATAGTCCAGGAAACGGGCCAGAATCGGCCAAAACTACAAGTGTTGATGACCAACATGTAAACGCAGCTCAGGGTTCGTTAATCATGGAAATCATTCTGGAACCCGAAAACAGTGAGTAATAGTACATGAAACGGGCCAGAATCGGCCAAATCTGCGAGTGTTGATGACCGACAAGTAAGCGCACCTTGGGGTTCAACAACTATGGAAATCGCTCCGGGACCCCAAAACGGTGAGTAATAGTCCACGAAACGGGTCAGTATCGGCAAAAACTGTGAGTGTTGGTGACCGACACCTAAACGCACCACAGGGTTCATTAATCGTGGAAATCACACCGGACCCCAAAACCGTGAGGAATAGTCAATGAAAGAGCCCAGAATCGGACAAACCTAGGATTATTGATGAACGACACATAAACGCGCCCCGGGGTTCGACAATCATGGAAATCGCTCAGGGACCCCAAATCAGTGAGTAATAGTCCAAGAAATGGGCCAGAATCGGCCAAAACTACAAGTGTTGATGACCGACACGTAAACACAGCCCAGGGTTCGTTAATCGTGGAAATCATTCTGGAACCCCAAAACAGTGAGTAATAGTACATGAAACGGGCCAGAATCGGCCAAATCTGCGAGTGTTGATGACCGACACATAAGCGCACCTTGGGGTTCAACAACTATGGAAATCGCTTCGGGACCCCAAAACGGTGAGTAATAATCCACGAAACGGGTTAGTATCGGCCAAAACTGCGAGTGTTGGTGACAGACATGTAAACGCACCCCAGGGTTTGTTAATTGTGGAAATCACACCGGGACCCCAAAACGGTGAGTAATAGTCCATGAAAGAGCCTAGAATTGCACAAACCTAGAATTATTGATGAACGACATATAAACGCATCCCGGGGTTCGACAATCATGGAAATCACTCAAGGACCCTAAATCAGTGAGTAATAGTCCAAGAAACGGCCCAGAATCAGCAAAAACTACAAGTGTTGATGACCGACACGAAAACGCAGTCCAGGGTTCGTTAATCATGGAAATCAGTCTGGGACCCCAAACAGTGAGTAATAGTCCATGAAACGGGCCAGAATCGGCCAAATCTGCGAGTGTGACCGACATATAAGCGCACCTTGGGGTTCAACAACTATGATGATCGCTTCGGAACCCCAAAATGGTGAGTAATAGTGCACGAAACGGGTCAGAACCGGCCAAAACTTCGAGTGTTGGTGACCAACACGTAAGCACACATTGGGGTTCGACAACCATAGATATCGCTTTATGACCCCAAAACAGTGAGTAATACTCCATGAAAGAGCCCAGAATCGGACAAACCTAGGATTACTGATGAACGACATATAAAGGCACCCCAGGGTTCGACAATCATGGAACTCTCTCACGGACCCCAAATCAGTGAGTAATAGTCCAAGAAACGGGCCAGAATCAGCCAAAACTACAAGTGTTGATGACCGACACGTAAACGCATCCCAGGGTTTGTTAATCGTGAAAATCACTATGGGACCCCAAAACACTGAGTAATAGTCCATGCAACGGGCCAGAATCGGCCAAATCTGTGAGTGTTTATGACCGACACGTAAGCGCACCTTGGGGTTCAACAACTATGGAAATCGCTTCGGGACCCCAAAACGGTGAGTAATTGTCCACGAAACGGGTCAGTATCGGCCAAAACTGCGAGTGTTTGTGACCGACACATAAACGCACCCCAGGGTTTGTTAATCGTGGAAATCACACCGGGACCCCAAAACGGTGAGTAATAGTCCATGCAAGAGCCCAGAATCAGACAAACCTAGAATTATTGATGAACGACACGTAAACGCAGCCCAAGGTTCGACAACCATGGAATTCGCTTTGTGACCCCAAAACGGTGAGTAATAGTCCAAGAAACGAACAGAATCGGCCAAAACTACAAGTGTTGATGACCGACACGTAAACACAGCCCAGGGTTCGTTAATCGTGGAAATCATTCTGGAACCCCAAAACAGTGAGTAATAGTAGATGAAACGGGCCAGAATCGGCCAAATCTGCGAGTGTTGATGACCGACATGTAAGCGCACCTTGGGGTTCAACAACTATGGAAATCGCTTCGGGACCACAAAACAGTGAGTAATAGTCCACGAAACGGGTCAGTATCGGCCAAAACTGCGAGTGTTGGTGACCGACACGTAAACGCACCCCAGGGTTTGTTAATCGTGGAAATCACACCGGGACCCCAAAACGGTGAGTAATAGTCCATGAAAGAGCCCAGAATAGGACAAACCTAGGATTATTGATGAACGACACATAAACGCGCCCCGGGGTTCGACAATCATGGAAATCACTTAGGGACCCCAAATCAGTTAGTAATAGTCCAAGAAACGGCCTAGAATCAGCCAAAACTACAAGTGTTGATGACCGACACGTAAACGCAGCCCAGGGTTTGTTAATCGTGGAAATCACTCTGGGACCCCGAAACAGTGAGTAATAGTCCATGAAACGGGCCAGAATCGGCCAAATCTGCGAGTGTGACCGACACGTAAGCGCACCTTGGGGTTCAATAACTATGGTGATCGCTTCGGGGCCCCATAACGGTGAGTAATAGTCCACGAAACGGGTCAGAACCGGCCAAAACTTCGAGTCTTGGTGACCAACACGTAAGCACATATTGGGGTTCGACAACCATGGAAATCGCTTTGAGACCCCAAAACGGTGAGTAATAGTCCATGAAAGAGCCCAGAATAGGACAAACCTAGGATTATGGATGAACAACATATAAAGGCACCCCGGGGTTCGACAATCATGGAAATCACTCACGGACCCCAAATCAGTGAGTAATAGTCCAAGAAACGGGCCAGAATCAGCCAAAACTACAAGTGTTGATGACCGACACGTAAACGCATCCCAGGGTTCGTTAATCATGAAAATCACTATGGGACCCCAAAACAGTGAGTAATAGTCCATGAAATGGGCCAGAATCGGCCAAATCTGTGAGTGTTTATGACCGACACGTAAGCGCACCTTGGGGTTCAACAACTATGGAAATCGCTTCGGGGCCCCAAAACAATGAGTAATAGTCCACGAAATAGGTCAGAATCAGCCAAAACTACGAGTGTTGGTGACCGACACGTAAACGCACCACAGGGTTCGTTAATCGTGGTAATCACACCGGGACCCCAAAACAGTGAGTAATAGTCCATGAAAGAGCCCAGAATCGGACAAACCTAGGATTATTGATGAACGACACATAAACGCACCCCGGGGTTCGACAATCATGGAAATCGCTCAGGGACCCCAAATCAGTTAGTAATGGTCCAAGAAACGAACAGAATCGGCCAAAACTACAAGTGTTGATGACCGACACGTACACGCAGCCCAGGGTTCGTTAATCGTGGAAATCATTCTGGAACCCCAAAACAGTGAGTAATAGTACATGAAACGGGCCAGAATCGGCCAAATCTGCGAGTATTGATGACCGACAAGTAAGCACACCTTGGGGTTCAACAACTATGGAAATCGCTTCGGGACCCCAAAACGGTGAGTAATAGTCCACAAAACGGGTTAGTATCGACCAAAACGATGAGTGTTGGTGACCGACACGTAAACGCACCCCGGGGTTCGTTAATTGTGTAAATCAGACCGGGGCCCCAAAACCGTGAGTAATAGTCCATGAAAGAGCCCAGAATCGGACAAACCTAGGATTATTGATGAACGACACATAAACGCACCCCAGGGTTCGACAATCATGGAAATTGATCAGGGACCCCAAATCAGTGAGTAATAGTCCAAGAAACGGGCCAGAATCGGCCAAAACTACAAGTGTTGATGACCAACACGTAAACGCAGCCCAGGGTTCGTTAATCGTGGAAATCATTCTGGAACCCCAAAACGGTGAGTAATAGTACATGAAACGGGCCAGAATCGGCCAAATCTGCGAGTGTTGATGACCGACACGTAAGCGCACCTTGGGGCTCAACAACTATGGAAATCGCTTCGAGACCACAAAACAGTGAGTAATAATCCACGAAACGGGTCAGTATCGGCCAAAACTGCGAGTGTTGGTGACCGACACGTAAACGCACCCCAGGGTTTGTTAATCGTGGAAATCACACCGGGACCCTAAAACGGTGAGTAGTAGTCCATGAAAGAGCCCAGAATAGGACAAACCTAGGATTATTGATGAACGACACATAAACGCGCCCCGGGGTTCGACAATCATGGAAATCACTTAGGGACCCCAAATCAGTTAGTAATAGTCCAAGAAACGGCCTAGAATCAGCCAAAACTACAAGTGTTGATGACCGACACATAAACGCAGCCCAGGGTTTGTTAATCGTGGAAATCACTCTGGGACCTCGAAACAGTGAGTAATAGTCCATGAAACGGGCCAGAATAGGCCAAATCTGCGAGTGTGACCGACACGTAAGCGCACCTTGGCGTTCAACAACTATGGTGATCGCTTCGGGGCCCCATAACGGTGAGTAATAGTCCACGAAACGGGTCAGAACCGGCCAAAACTTCGAGTGTTGGTGACCAACACGTAAGCACATATTGGGGTTCGACAACCATGGAAATCGCTTTGAGACCCCAAAACGGTGAGTAATAGACCATGAAAGAGCCCAAAATAGGACAAACCTAGGATTATGGATGAACAACATATAAAGGCACCCCGGGGTTCGACAATCATGGAAATCACTCACGGACCCCAAATCAGTGAGTAATAGTCCAAGAAACGGGCCAGAATCAGCCAAAACTACAAGTGTTGATGACCGACACGTAAACGCATCCCAGGGTTCGTTAATCATGAAAATCACTATGGGACCCCAAAACAGTGAGTAATAGTCCATGAAACGGGCCAGAATCGGCCAAATCTGTGAGTGTTTATGACCGACATGTAAGTGCACCTTGGGGTTCAACAACTATGGAAATCGCTTCGGGGCCCCAAAACGATGAGTAATAGTCCACGAAACAGGTCAGAATCGGCCAAAACTACGAGTGTTGGTGACCGACACGTAAACGCACCACAGGGTTCGTTAATCGTGGTAATCACACCGGGACCCCAAAACAGTGAGTAATAGTCCATGAAAGAGCCCAGAATCGGACAAACCTAGGATTATTGATGAACGACACATAAACGCACCCCGGGGTTCGACAATCATGGAAATCGCTCAGGGACCCCAAATCAGTTAGTAATGGTCCAAGAAATGAACAGAATCGGCCAAAACTACAAGTGTTGATGACGGACACGTACACGCAGCCCAGGGTTCGTTAATCGTGGAAATCAATCTGGAACCCCAAAACAGTGAGTAATAGTACATGAAACGGGCCAGAATCGGCCAAATCTGCGAGTATTGATGACCGACAAGTAAGCACACCTTGGGGTTCAACAACTATGGAAATCGCTTCGGGACCCCAAAACGGTGAGTAATAGTACATGAAACGGGCCAGAATCGGCCAAATCTGTGAGTGTTTATGACCGACACGTAAGCGCACCTTGGGGTTCAACAACTATGGAAATCGCTTCGGGGCCCCAAAACGATGAGTAATAGTCCACGAAACAGGTCAGAATAGGCCAAAACTACGAGTGTTGGTGACCGACACGTAAACGCACCACAGGGTTCGTTAATCGTGGTAATCACACCGGGACCCCAAAACAGTGAGTAATAGTCCATGAAAGAGCCCAGAATCGGACAAACCTAGGATTATTGATGAACGACACATAAACGCACCCCGGGGTTCGACAATCATGGAAATCGCTCAGGGACCCCAAATCAGTTAGTAATGGTCCAAGAAACGAACAGAATCGGCCAAAACTACAAGTGTTGATGACTGACACGTACACGCAGCCCAGGGTTCGTTAATCGTGGAAATCATTCTGGAACCCCAAAACAGTGAGTAATAGTACATGAAACGTTCCAGAATCGGCCAAATCTGCGAGTATTGATGACCGACAAGTAAGCACACCTTGGGGTTCAACAATTATGGAAATCACTTCGGGACCCCAAAACGGTGAGTAATAGTCCACAAAACGGGTTAGTAACGGCCAAAACTGTGAGTGTTGGTGACCGACACGTAAACCCACCCCGGGGTTCGTTAATTGTGTAAATCAGACCGGGGCCCCAAAACCGTGAGTAATAGTCCATGAAAGAGCCCAGAATAGGACAAACCTAGGATTATTGATGAACGACACATAAACGCGCCCCGGGGTTCGACAATCATGGAAATCACTCAGGGACCCCAAATCAGTGAGTAATAGTCCAAGAAATGGCCCAGAATCAGCCAAAACTACAAGTGTTGATGACCGACACGTAAACGCAGCCCAGGGTTTGTTAATCGTGGAAATCACTCTGGGACCCTAAAACAGTGAGTAATAGTCCATGAAATGGGCCAGAATCGGCCAAATCTGCGAGTGTGACCGACACGTAAGCGCACCTTGGGGTTCAACAACTATGGTGATCGCTTCGGGGCCCCAAAATGGTGAGTAATAGTCCACGAAACGGGTCAGAACCGGCCAAAACTTCGAGTGTTGGTGACCAACACGTAAGCACATATTGGGGTTCGACAACCATGGAAATCGCTTTGAGACCCCAAAACGGTGAGTAATAGTCCATGAAAGAGCCCAGAATAGGACAAACCTAGGATAATTGATGAACGACATATAAAGGCACCCCGGGGTTCGACAATCATGGAAATCACTCACGGACCCCAAATCAGTGAGTAATAGTCCAAGAAATGGGCCAGAATCAGCCAAAACTACAAGTGTTGATGACCGACACGTAAACGCATCCCAGGGTTCATTAATCATGAAAATCACTATGGGACCCCAAAACAGTGAGTAATAGTCCATGAAACGGGCCAGAATCGGCCAAATCTGTGAGTGTTTATGACCGACACGTAAGCGCACCTTGGGGTTCAACAACTGTGGAAATCGCTTCGGGGCCCCAAAACAATGAGTAATAGTCCACGAAACAGGTCAGAATCGGCCAAAACTACGAGTGTTGGTGACCGACACATAAACGCACCCCAGGGTTTGTTAATCGTGGAAATCACACGGGGACCCCAAAACGGTGAGTAATAGTCCATGCAAGAGCCCAGAATCAGACAAACCTAGAATTATTGATGAACGACACGTAAGCACACATTGGGGTTCGACAACCATGGGAATCGCTTTGTGACCCCAAAACGCTGAGTAATATTCCATGAAAGAGCCCAGAATCGGACAAACCTAGGATTATTAATGAACGACATATAAAGGCACCCCGGGGTTCGAAAATCATGGAACTCACTCACGGACCCCAAATCAGTGAGTAATAGTCCAAGAAACGGGCCAGAATCGGCCAAAACTACAAGTATTGATGACCGACATGTAAACGCAGCCCAGGGTTCGTTAATCATGGAAATCATTCTGGAACCCCAAAACAGTGAGTAATAGTACATGAAACGGGCCAGAATCGGCCAAATCTGCGAGTGTTGATGACCGACAAGTAAGTGCACCTTGGGGTTCAACAACTATGGAAATCGCTTCGGGACCCCAAAACGGTGAGTAATAGTCCACGAAACGGGTCAGTATCGGCAAAAACTGTGAGTGTTGGTGACCGACACCTAAACGCACCACAGGGTTCGTTAATCGTGGAAATCACACCGGGACCCCAAAACCGTGAGGAATAGTCCATGAAAGAGCCCAGAATCACACAACCTAGGATTATTGATGAACGACACATAAACGCACCCCGGGGTTCGACAATCATGGAAATCGCTCAGGGACCCCAAATCACTGAGTAATAGTACAAGAAACGGGCCAGAATCGGCCAAAACTACAAGTGTTGATGACCGACACGTAAACGCAGCCCAGGGTTCATTAATCGTGGAAATCATTCTGGAACCCCAAAACAATGAGTAATAGTACATGAAACGGGCCAGAATCGGCCAAATCTGCGAGTGTTGATGACCGACACGTAAGCGCACCTTGGGGTTCAACAACTATGGAAATCGCTTCGGGACCCCAAAACGGTAGTAATAATCCACGAAACGGGTCAGTATCGGCCAAAACTGCGAGTGTTGGTGACCGACATGTAAACGCACCCCAGGGTTTGTTAATCGTGGAAATCACACCGGGACCCCAAAACGGTGAGAAATAGTCCATGAAAGGGCCTAGAATTGCACAAACCTAGAATTATTGATGAACGAAACATAAACGCACCCCGGGATTCGACAATCATGGAAATCACTCAAGGACCCTAAATCAGTGAGTAATAGTCCAAGAAACGGCCCAGAATCAGCAAAAACTACAAGTGTTGATGACCGACACGAAAACGCAGTCCAGGGTTCGTTAATCATGGAAATCAGTCTGGGACCCCAAATACTGAGTAATAGTCGATGAAATGGGCCAGAATCGGCCAAATCTGCGAGTGTGACCGACACGTAAGCGCACCTTGGGGTTCAACAACTATGGTGATCGCTTCGGAACCCCAAAACGGTGAGTAATAGTGCACGAAACGGGTCAGAACTGGCCAAAACTTCGAGTGTTGGTGACCGACACGTAAGCACACATTGGGGTTCGACAACCATGGAAATCGCTTTGTGACCCCAAAACGGTGAGTAATAGTCCATGAAAGAGCCCAGAATCGGACAAACCTAGTATTATTGATGAACGAGATATAGAGGCACCCCGGGGTTCGAAAATCATGGAACTCACTCACGGACCCCAAATCAGTGAGTAATAGTCCAAGAAACGGGCCAGAATCAGCCAAAACTACAAGTGTTGATGACCGACACGTAAACGCATCCCGGGGTTCGTTAATCGTAAAAATCACTATGGTACCCCAAAACAGTGAGTAATAGTCCATGAAACGGGCCAGAATCGGCCAAATCTGCGTGTGTTGATGATCGACAAGTAAGCACACCTTGGGGTTCAACAACTATGGAAATCGCTTCGGGGCCCCAAAACGGTGAGTAATAGTCCACAGAACGGGTTAGTATCGGCCAAAACTGTGAGTGTTGGTGACCGACACGTAAACGCACCCCGGGGTTCGTTAATTGTGTAAATCAGACCGGGGCCCCAAAACCGTGAGTAATACTCCATGAAAGAGCCCAGAATCGGACAAACCTAGGATTATTGATGAACGACACATAAACGCACCCCAGGGTTCGACAATCATGGAAATCACTCAGGGACCCCAAATCAGAGAGTAATAGTACAAGAAACGGGCCAGAATCGGCCAAAACTACAAGTGTTGATGACAGACACGTAAACGCAGCCCAGGGTTCGTTAATCGTGGGAATCATTCTAGAACCCCAATACAGTGAGTAATAGTACATGAAACGGGCCAGAATCGGCCAAATCTGCGAGTGTTGATGACCGACACGTAAGCGCACCTTGGGGTTCAACAACTATGGAAATCGCTTTGGGACCCCAAAACGGTGAGTAACAATCCACGAAACGGGTCAGTATCGGCCAAAACTGCGAGTGTTGGTGACCGACACGTAAACGCACCCCAGGGTTTGTTAATCGTGGAAATCACACCGGGACCCCGAAACGGTGAGTAATAGTCCATGAAAGAGCCCAGAATAGGACAAACCTAGGATTATTGATGAACGACACATAAACGCGCCCCGGGGTTCGACAATCATGGAAATCACTTAGGGACCCCAAATCAGTGAGTAATAGTCCAAGAAACGGCCCAGAATCAGCCAAAACTACAAGTGTTGATGACCGACACGTAAACGCATCCCAGGGTTTGTTAATCGTGGAAATCACTCTGGGACCCCAAAACAGTGAGTAATAGTCCATGAAACGGGCCAGAATCGGCCAAATCTGCGAGTGTGACCGACACGTAAGCGCACCTTGGGGTTCAACAACTATGGTGATCGCTTCGGGGCCCCAAAATGGTGAGTAATAGTGCACGAAACGGGTCAGAACCGGCCAAAACTTCGAGTGTTGGTGACCAACACGTAAGCACATATTGGGGTTTGACAACCATGGAAATCGCTTTGAGACCCCAAAACGGTGAGTAATAGTCCATGAAAGAGCCCAGAATAGGACAAACCTAGGATTATTGATGAACGACATATAAAGGCACCACGGGGTTCGACAATCATGGAAATCACTCACGGACCCCAAATCAGTGAGTAATAGTCCAAGAAACGGGCCAGAATCAGCCAAAACTACAAGTGTTGATGACCGACACGTAAACGCATCCCAGGGTTCGTTAATCATGAAAATCACTATGGGACCCCAAAACAGTGAGTAATAGTCCATGAAACGGGCCAGAATCGGCCAAATCTGTGAGTGTTTATGACCGACACGTAAGCGCACCTTGGGGTTCAACAACTGTGGAAATCGCTTCGGGGCCCCAAAACAATGAGTAATAGTCCACGAAACAGGTCAGAATCGGCCAAAACTACGAGTGTTGGTGACCGACACATAAACGCACCCCAGGGTTTGTTAATCGTGGAAATCACACGGGGACCCCAAAACGGTGAGTAATAGTCCATGCAAGAGCCCAGAATCAGACAAACCTAGAATTATTGATGAACGACACGTAAGCACACATTGGGGTTCGACAACCATGGAAATCGCTTTGTGACCCCAAAACGGTGAGTAATATTCCATGAAAGAGCCCAGAATCGGACAAACCTAGGATTATTAATGAACGACATATAAAGGCACCCCGGGGTTCGAAAATCATGGAACTCACTCACGGACCCCAAATCAGTGAGTAATAGTCCAAGAAACGGGCCAGAATCGGCCAAAACTACAAGTATTGATGACCGACATGTAAACGCAGCCCAGGGTTCGTTAATCATGGAAATCATTCTGGAACCCCAAAACAGTGAGTAATAGTACATGAAACGGGCCAGAATCGGCCAAATCTGCGAGTGTTGATGACCGACAAGTAAGCGCACCTTGGGGTTCAACAACTATGGAAATCGCTTCGGGACCCCAAAACGGTGAGTAATAGTCCACGAAACGGGTCAGTATCGGCAAAAACTGTGAGTGTTGGTGACCGACACCTAAACGCACCACAGGGTTTGTTAATCGTGGAAATCACACCGGGACCCCAAAACCGTGAGGAATAGTCCATGAAAGAGCCCAAAATCGGACAAACCTAGGATTATTGATGAACGACACATAAACGCGCCCCGGGGTTCGACAATCATGGAAATCGCTCAGGGACCCCAAATCAGTGAGTAATAGTCCAAGAAACGGGCCAGAATCGGCCAAAACTACAAGTGTTGATGACCGACACGTAAACGTAGCCCAGGGTTCGTTAATCGTGGAAATCATTCTGGAACCCCAAAACAGTGAGTAATAGTACATGAAACGGGCCAGAATCGGCCAAATCTGCGAGTGTTGATGACCGACACGTAAGCGCACCTTGGGGTTCAACAACTATGGAAATCGCTTCGGGACCCCAAAACGGTAGTAATAATCCACGAAACGGGTCAGTATCGGCCAAAACTGCGAGTGTTGGTGACCGACATGTAAACGCACCCCAGGGTTTGTTAATCGTGGAAATCACGCCGGGACCCCAAAACGGTGAGTAATAGTCCATGAAAGGGCCTAGAATTGCACAAACCTAGAATTATTGATGAACGACACATAAACGCACCCCGGGGTTCGACAATCATGGAAATCACTCAAGGACCCTAAATCAGTGAGTAATAGTCCAAGAAACGGCCCAGAATCAGCAAAAACTACAAGTGTTGATGACCGACACGAAAACGCAGTCCAGGGTTCGTTAATCATGGAAATTATCCTGGGACCCCAAACAGTGAGTAATAGTCCATGAAACGGGCCAGAATCGGCCAAATTTGCGAGTGTGACCGACACGTAAGCGCACCTTGGGGTTCAACAACTATGGTGATCGCTTCGGAACCCCAAAACGGTGAGTAGTAGTGCACGAAATGGGTCAGAACTGGCCAAAACTTCGAGTGTTGGTGACCGACACGTAAGCACACATTGGGGTTCGACAACCATGGAAATCGCTTTGTGACCCCAAAACGGTGAGTAATAGTCCATGAAAGAGCCCAGAATCGGACAAACCTAGGATTATTGCTGAACGAGATATAGAGGCACCCCGGGGTTCGAAAATCATGGAACTCACTCACGGACCCCAAATCAGTGAGTAATAGTCCAAGAAACGGGCCAAAATCAGCCAAAACTACAAGTGTTGATGACCGACACGTAAACGCGGCCCAGGGTTCGTTAATCGTAAAAATCACTATGGTACCCCAAAACAGTGAGTAATAGTCCATGAAACGGGCCAGAATCGGCCAAATCTGTGAGTGTTTATGACCGACACGTAAGCGCACCTTGGGGTTCAACAACTATGGAAATCGCTTCGGGGCCCCAAAACAGTGAGTAATAGTCCACGAAACAGGTCAGAATCGGCCAAAACTACGAGTGTTGGTGACCGACACGTAAACGCACCACAGGGTTCGTTAATCGTGGAAATCACACCGGGACCCCAAAACAGTGAGTAATAGTCCATGGAAGAGCCCAGAATCGGACAAACCTAGGATTATTGATGAACGACACATAAACGCACCCCGGGGTTCGACAATCATGGAAATCGCTCAGGGACCCCAAAGCAGTGAGTAATGGTCCAAGAAACGAACAGAATCGGCCAAAACTACAAGTGTTGATGACCGAGACGTAAACGCAGCCCAGGGTTCGTTAATGGTGGAAATCATTCTGGAACCCCAAAATAGTGAGTAATAGTACATGAAACGGGCCAGAATCGGCCAAATCTGTGAGTGTTGATGACCGACAAGTAAGCACACCTTGGGGTTCAACAACTATGGAAATCGCTTCGGGACCCCAAAACGGTGAGTAATAGTCCACAAAACGGGTTAGTAACGGCCAAAACTGTGAGTGTTGGTGACCGACACGTAAACACACCCCGGGGTTCGTTAATTGTGTAAATCAGACCGGGGCCCCAAAACCGTGAGTAATAGTCCATGAAAGAGCCCAGAATCGGACAAACCTAGGATTATTGATGAACGACACATAAACGCACCCCAGGGTTCGACAATCATGGAAATCGCTCAGGGACCCCAAATCAGTGAGTAATAGTACAAGAAACGGGCCAGAATCGGCCAAAACTACAAGTGTTGATGACCGACACGTAAACGCAGCCCAGGGTTCGTTAATCGTGGAAATCATTCTGGAACCCCAATACAGTGAGTAATAGTACATGAAACGTCCAGAATCCGCCAAATTTGCGAGTGTTGTTGACCGACACGTAAGCGCACCTTGGGGTTCAACAACTATGGAAATCGCTTTGGGACCCCAAAACGGTGAGTAATAATCCACGAAACGGGTCAGTATCGGCCAAAACTGCGAGTGTTGGTGACCGACACGTAAACGCATCCCAGGGTTTGTTAATCGTGGAAATCACACCGGGACCCCAAAACGGTGAGTAATAGTACATGAAAGAGCCCAGAATAGGACAAACCTAGGATTATTGATGAACGACACATAAACGCGCCCCGGGGTTCGACAATCATGGAAATCACTCAGGGACCCCAAATCAGTGAGTAATAGTCCACGAAACGGCCCAGAATCAGCCAAAACTACAAGTGTTGATGACCGACACGTAAACGCAGCCAAGGGTTTGTTAATCGTGGAAATCACTCTGGGACCCCAAAACAGTGAGTAATAGTCCATGAAACGGGCCAGAATCGGCCAAATCTACGAGTGTGACCGACACGTAAGCGCACCTTGGGGTTCAACAACTATGGTGATCGCTTCGGGGCCCCAAAATGGTGAGTAATAGTCCACGAAACGGGTCAGAACCGGCCAAAACTTCGAGTGTTGGTGACCAACTCGTAAGCACATATTGGGGTTCGACAACCATGGAAATCGCTTTGAGACCCCAAAACGGTGAGTAATAGTCCATGAAAGAGCCCAGAATAGGACAAACCTAGGATTATTGATGAACGACATATAAAGGCACCCCGGGGTTCGACAATCATGGAAATCACTCACGGACCCCAAATCAGTGAGTAATAGTCCAAGAAACGGGCCAGAATCAGCCAAAACTACAAGTGTTGATGACCGACACGTAAACGCATCCCAGGGTTCGTTAATCATGAAAATCACTATGGGACCCCAAAACAGTGAGTATTAGTCCATGAAACGGGCCAGAATCGGCCAAATCTGTGAGTGTTTATGACCGACACGTAAGCGCACCTTGGGGTTCAACAACTGTGGAAATCGCTTCGGGGCCCCAAAACAATGAGTAATAGTCCACGAAACAGGTCAGAATCGGCCAAAACTACGAGTGTTGGTGACCGACACATAAACGCACCCCAGGGTTTGTTAATCGTGGAAATCACACGGGGACCCCAAAACGGTGAGTAATAGTCCATGCAAGAGCCCAGAATCAGACAAAGCTAGAATTATTGATGAACGACACGTAAGCACACATTGGGGTTCGACAACCATGGAAATCGCTTTGTGACCCCAAAACGGTGAGTAATATTCCATGAAAGAGCCCAGAATCGGACAAACCTAGGATTATTAATGAACGACATATAAAGGCACCCCGGGGTTCGAAAATCATGGAACTCACTCACGGACCCCAAATCAGTGAGTAATAGTCCAAGAAACGGGCCAGAATCGGCCAAAACTACAAGTATTGATGACCGACATGTAAACGCAGCCCAGGGTTCGTTAATCATGGAAATCATTCTGGAACCCCAAAACAGTGAGTAATAGTACATGAAACGGGCCAGAATCGGCCAAATCTGCGAGTGTGACTGACACGTAAGCGCACCTTGGGGTTCAACAACTATGGTGATCGCTTCGGGGCCCCAAAACGGTGAGTAATAGTCCACGAAACGGGTCAGAACCGGCCAAAACTTCGAGTGTTGGTGACCAACACGTAAGCACATATTGGGGTTTGACAACCATGGAAATCGCTTTGAGACCCCAAAACGGTGAGTAATAGTCCATGAAAGAGCCCAGAATAGGAAAACCTAGGATTATTGATGAACGACATATAAAGGCACCCCGGGGTTCGACAATCATGGAAATCACTCACGGACCCCAAATCAGTGAGTAATAGTCCAAGAAACGGGCCAGAATCAGCCAAAACTACAAGTGTTGATGACCGACACGTAAACGCATCCCAGGGTTCGTTAATCATGAAAATCACTATGGGACCCCAAAACAGTGAGTAATAGTCCATGAAACGGGCCAGAATCGGCCAAATCTGTGAGTGTTTATGACCGACACGTAAGCGCACCTTGGGGTTCAACAACTGTGGAAATCGCTTCGGGGCCCCAAAACAATGAGTAATAGTCCACGAAACAGGTCAGAATCGGCCAAAACTACGAGTGTTGGTGACCGACACATAAACGCACCCCAGGGTTTGTTAATCGTGGAAATCACACGGGGACCCCAAAACGGTGAGTAATAGTCCATGTAAGAGCCCAGAATCAGACAAACCTAGAATTATTGATGAACGACACGTAAGCACACATTGGGGTTCGACAACCATGGAAATCGCTTTGTGACCCCAAAACGGTGAGTAATATTCCATGAAAGAGCCCAGAATCGGACAAACCTAGGATTATTAATGAACGACATATAAAGGCACCCCGGGGTTCGAAAATCATGGAACTCACTCACGGACCCCAAATCAGTGAGTAATAGTCCAAGAAACGGGCCAGAATCGGCCAAAACTACAAGTATTGATGACCGACATGTAAACGCAGCCCAGGGTTCGTTAATCATGGAAATCATTCTGGAACCCCAAAACAGTGAGTAATAGTACATGAAACGGGCCAGAATCGGCCAAATCTGCGAGTGTTGATGACCGACAAGTAAGCGCACCTTGGGGTTCAACAACTATGGAAATCGCTTCGGGACCCCAAAACGGTGAGTAATAGTCCACGAAACGGGTCAGTATCGGCCAAAACTGTGAGTGTTGGTGACCGACACCTAAACGCACCACAGGGTTCGTTAATCGTGGAAATCACACCGGGACCCCAAAACCGTGAGGAATAGTCCATGAAAGAGCCCAGAATCGGACAAACCTAGGATTATTGATGAACGACACATAAACGCGCCCCGGGGTTCGACAATCATGGAAATCGCTCAGGGACCCCAAATCAGTGAGTAATAGTCCAAGAAACGGGCCAGAATCGGCCAAAACTACAAGTGTTGATGACCGACACGTAAACGTAGCCCAGGGTTCGTTAATCGTGGAAATCATTCTGGAACCCCAAAACAGTGAGTAATAGTACATGAAACGGGCCAGAATCGGCCAAATCTGCGAGTGTTGATGACCGACACGTAAGCGCACCTTGGGGTTCAACAACTATGGAAATCGCTTCGGGACCCCAAAACGGTAGTAATAATCCACGAAACGGGTCAGTATCGGCCAAAACTGCGAGTGTTGGTGACCGACATGTAAACGCACCCCAGGGTTTGTTAATCGTGGAAATCACGCCGGGACCCCAAAACGGTGAGTAATAGTCCATGAAAGGGCCTAGAATTGCACAAACCTAGAATTATTGATGAACGACACATAAACGCACCCCGGGGTTCGACAATCATGGAAATCACTCAAGGACCCTAAATCAGT
>NC_057804.1:14756515-14757432 GCF_018294505.1 Triticum aestivum
TTAATCGTGGAAATCATTCTGGAACCCCAATACAGTGAGTAATAGTACATGAAACGGCCAGAATCCGCCAAATTTGCGAGTGTTGTTGACCGACACGTAAGCGCACCTTGGGGTTCAACAACTATGGAAATCGCTTTGGGACCCCAAAACGGTGAGTAATAATCCACGAAACGGGTCAGTATCGGCCAAAACTGCGAGTGTTGGTGACCGACACGTAAACGCATCCCAGGGTTTGTTAATCGTGGAAATCACACCGGGACCCCAAAACGGTGAGTAATAGTACATGAAAGAGCCCAGAATAGGACAAACCTAGGATTATTGATGAACGACACATAAACGCGCCCCGGGGTTCGACAATCATGGAAATCACTCAGGGACCCCAAATCAGTGAGTAATAGTCCACGAAATGGCCCAGAATCAGCCAAAACTACAAGTGTTGATGACCGACACGTAAACGCAGCCAAGGGTTTGTTAATCGTGGAAATCACTCTGGGACCCCAAAACAGTGAGTAATAGTCCATGAAACGGGCCAGAATCGGCCAAATCTACGAGTGTGACCGACACGTAAGCGCACCTTGGGGTTCAACAACTATGGTGATCGCTTCGGGGCCCCAAAATGGTGAGTAATAGTCCACGAAACGGGTCAGAACCGGCCAAAACTTCGAGTGTTGGTGACCAACTCGTAAGCACATATTGGGGTTCGACAACCATGGAAATCGCTTTGAGACCCCAAAACGGTGAGTAATAGTCCATGAAAGAGCCCAGAATAGGACAAACCTAGGATTATTGATGAACGACATATAAAGGCACCCCGGGGTTCGACAATCATGGAAATCACTCACGGACCCCAAATCAGTGAGTAATAGTCCAAGAAACGGGCCAGAATCAGCCAAAACTACAAGTGTTGATGACCGACA
>NC_057804.1:14757442-14763741 GCF_018294505.1 Triticum aestivum
CAAATCAGTGAGTAATAGTCCAAGAAACGGGCCAGAATCGGCCAAAACTACAAGTGTTGATGACCGACACGTAAACGCAGCCCAGGGTTCGTTAATCGTGGAAATCATTCTGGAACCCCAAAACAGTGAGTAATAGTACATGAAACGGGCCAGAATCGTCCAAATCTGCGAGTGTTGATGACCGACACGTAAGCGCACCTTGGGGTTCAACAACTATGGAAATCGCTTCGGGACCCCAAAACGGTAGTAATAATCCACGAAACGGGTCAGTATCGGCCAAAACTGCGAGTGTTGGTGACCGACATGTAAACGCACCCCAGGGTTTGTTAATCGTGGAAATCACACCGGGACCCCAAAACGGTGAGTAATAGTCCATGAAAGGGCCTAGAATTGCACAAACCTAGAATTATTGATGAACGACACATAAACGCACCCCGGGGTTCGACAATCATGGAAATCACTCAACGACCCTAAATCAGTGAGTAATAGTCCAAGAAACGGCCCAGAATCAGCAAAAACTACAAGTGTTGATGACCGACACGAAAACGCAGTCCAGGGTTCGTTAATCATGGAAATTATCCTGGGACCCCAAACAGTGAGTAATAGTCCATGAAACGGGCCAGAATCGGCCAAATTTGCGAGTGTGACCGACACGTAAGCGCACCTTGGGGTTCAACAACTATGGTGATCGCTTCGGAACCCCAAAACGTTGAGTAATAGTGCACGAAACGGGTCAGAACTGGCCAAAACTTCGAGTGTTGGTGACCGACATGTAAGCACACATTGGGGTTCGACAACCATGGAAATCGCTTTGTGACCCCAAAACGGTGAGTAATAGTCCATGAAAGAGCCCAGAATCGGACAAACCTAGGATTATTGATGAACGAGATATAGAGGCACCCCGGGGTTCGAAAATCATGGAACTCACTCACGGACCCCAAATCAGTGAGTAATAGTCCAAGAAACGGGCCAGAATCAGCCAAAACTACAAGTGTTGATGACCGACACGTAAACGCATCCCAGGGTTCGTTAATCGTAAAAATCACTATGGTACCCCAAAACAGTGAGTAATAGTCCATGAAACGGGCCAGAATCGGCCAAATCTGTGAGTGTTTATGACCGACACGTAAGCGCACCTTGGGGTTCAACAACTATGGAAATCGCTTCGGGGCCCCAAAACGGTGAGTAATAGTCCACGAAACAGGTCAGAATCGGCCAAAACTACGAGTGTTGGTGACCGACACGTAAACGCACCACAGGGTTCGTTAATCGTGGAAATCACACCGGGACCCCAAAACCGTGAGGAATAGTCCATGAAAGAGCCCAGAATCGGACAAACCTAGGATTATTGATGAACGACACATAAACGCACCCCGGGGTTCGACAATCATGGAAATCACTCAAGGACCCTAAATCAGTGAGTAATAGTCCAAGAAACGAACAGAATCGTCCAAAACTACAAGTGTTGATGACCGAGATGTAAACGCAGCCCAGGGTTCGTTAATCGTGGAAATCATTCTGGAACCCCAAAACAGTGAGTAATAGTACATGAAACGGGCCAGAATCGGCCAAATCTGTGAGTGTTGATGACCGACAAGTAAGCACACCTTGGGGTTCAACAACTATGGAAATCGCTTCGGGACCCCAAAACGGTGAGTAATAGTCCACAAAACGGGTTAGTAACGGCCAAAACTGTGAGTGTTGGTGACCGACACGTAAACGCACCCCGGGGTTCGTTAATTGTGTAAATCAGACCGGGGCCCCAAAACCGTGAGTAATAGTCCATGAAAGAGCCCAGAATCGGACAAACCTAGGATTATTGATGAACGACACATAAACGCACCCCAGGGTTCGACAATCATGGAAATCGCTCAGGGACCCCAAATCAGTGAGTAATAGTACAAGAAACGGGCCAGAATCGGCCAAAACTACAAGTGTTGATGACCGACACGTAAACGCAGCCCAGGGTTCATTAATCGTGGAAATCATTCTGGAACCCCAATACAGTGAGTAATAGTACATGAAATGGCCAGAATCCGCCAAATTTGCGAGTGTTGTTGACCGACACGTAAGCGCACCTTGGGGTTCAACAACTATGGAAATCGCTTTGGGACCCCAAAACGGTGAGTAATAATCCACGAAACGGGTCAGTATCGGCCAAAACTGCGAGTGTTGGTGACCGACACGTAAACGCATCCCAGGGTTTGTTAATCGTGGAAATCACACCGGGACCCCAAAACGGTGAGTAATAGTACATGAAAGAGCCCAGAATAGGACAAACCTAGGATTATTGATGAACGACACATAAACGCGCCCCGGGGTTCGACAATCATGGAAATCACTCAGGGACCCCAAATCAGTGAGTAATAGTCCACGAAACGGCCCAGAATCAGCCAAAACTACAAGTGTTGATGACCAACACGTAAACGCAGCCCAGGGTTTGTTAATCGTGGAAATCACTCTAGGACCCCAAAACAGTGAGTAATAGTCCATGAAACGGGCCAGAATCGGCCAAACCTACGAGTGTGACCGACACGTAAGCGCACCTTGGGGTTCAACAACTATGGTGATCGCTTCGGGGCCCCAAAATGGTGAGTAATAGTCCACGAAACGGGTCAGAACCGGCCAAAACTTCGAGTGTTTGTGACCAACTCGTAAGCACATATTGGGGTTCGACAACCATGGAAATCGCTTTGAGACCCCAAAACGGTGAGTAATAGTCCATGAAAGAGCCCAGAATAGGACAAACCTAGGATTATTGATGAACGACATATAAAGGCACCCCGGGGTTCGACAATCATGGAAATCACTCACGGACCCCAAATCAGTGAGTAATAGTCCAAGAAACGGGCCAGAATCAGCCAAAACTACAAGTGTTGATGACCGACATGTAAACGCATCCCAGGGTTCGTTAATCATGAAAATCACTATGGGACCCCAAAACAGTGAGTAATAGTCCATGAAACGGGCCAGAATCGGCCAAATCTGTGAGTGTTTATGACCGACACATAAGCGCACCTTGGTGTTCAACAACTGTGGAAATCGCTTCGGGGACCCAAAACAATGAGTAATAGTCCACGAAATAGGTCAGAATCGGCCAAAACTACGAGTGTTGGTGACCGACACATAAACGCACCCCAGGGTTTGTTAATCGTGGAAATCACACGGGGACCCCAAAACGGTGAGTAATAGTCCATGCAAGAGCCCAGAATCAGACAAACCTAGAATTATTGATGAACGACACGTAAGCACACATTGGGGTTCGACAACCATGGAAATCGCTTTGTGACCCCAAAACGGTGAGTAATATTCCATGAAAGAGCCCAGAATCGGACAAACCTAGGATTATTAATGAACGACATATAAAGGCACCCCGGGGTTCGAAAATCATGGAACTCACTCACGGACCCCAAATCAGTGAGTAATAGTCCAAGAAACGGGCCAGAATCGGCCAAAACTACAAGTGTTGATGACCGACATGTCAACGCAGCCCAGGGTTCGTTAATCATGGAAATCTGGAACCCCAAAACAGTGAGTAATAGTACATGAAACGGGCCAGAATCGGCCAAATATGCGAGTGTTGATGACCGACAAGTAAGTGCACCTTGGGGTTCAACAACTATGGAAATCGCTTCGGGACCCCAAAACAGTGAGTAATAGTCCACGAAACGGGTCAGTATCGGCAAAAACTGTGAGTGTTGGTGACCGACACCTAAACGCACCACAGGGTTCGTTAATCGTGTAAATCACACCGGGACCCCAAAACCGTGAGGAATAGTCCATGAAAGAGCCCAGAATCGGACAAACCTTGGATTATTGATGAACGACACATAAACGCGCCCCGGGGTTCGACAATCATGGAAATCGCTCAGGGACCCCAAATCAGTGAGTAATAGTCCATGAAACGGGCCAGAATCGGCCAAAACTACAAGTGTTGATGACCGACACGTAAACGCAGCCCAGGGTTCGTTAATCATGGAAATCATTCTGGAACCCCAAAACAGTGAGTAATAGTACATGAAACGGGCCAGAATCGGCCAAATCTGCGACTGTTGATGACCGACACGTAAGCGCACCTTGGGGTTCAACAACTATGGAGATCGCTTCAGGACCCCAAAACGGTAGTAATAATCCACGAAACGGGTCAGTATCGGCCAAAACTGCGAGTGTTGGTGACCGACATGTAAACGCACCCCAGGGTTTGTTAATCGTGGAAATCACACCGGGACCCCAAAACGGTGAGTAATAGTCCATGAAAGGGCCTAGAATTGCACAAACCTAGAATTATTGATGAACGACACATAAACGCACCCCGGGGTTCGACAATCATGGAAATCACTCAAGGACCCTAAATCAGTGAGTAATAGTCCAAGAAACGGCCCAGAATCAGCAAAAACTACAAGTGTTAATGACCGACAGGAAAACGCAGTCCAGGGTTCGTTAATCATGGAAATCAGTCTGGGACCCCAAACAGTGAGTAATAGTCCATGAAACGGGCCAGAATCGGCCAAATCTGCGAGTGTGACCGACACGTAAGCGCACCTTGGGGTACAACAACTATGGTGATCGCTTCGGAACCCCAAAACGGTGAGTAATAGTGCACGAAACGGGTCAGAACTGGCCAAAACTTCGAGTGTTGGTGACCGACATGTAAGCACACATTGGGGTTCGACAACCATGGAAATCGCTTTGTGACCCCAAAACGGTGAGTAATAGTCCATGAAAGAGCCCAGAATCGGACAAACCTAGGATTATTGATGAACGAGATATAAAGGCACCCCGGGGTTCGAAAATCATGGAACTCACTCACGGACCCCAAATCAGTGAGTAATAGTCCAAGAAACGGGCCAGAATCAGCCAAAACTACAAGTGTTGATGACCGACACGTAAACGCATCCCAGGGTTCGTTAATCGTGAAAATCACTATGGTACCCCAAAACAGTGAGTAATAGTCCATGAAATGGGCCAGAATCGGCCAAATCTGTGAGTGTTTATGACCGACACGTAAGCGCACCTTGGGGTTCAACAACTATGGAAATCGCTTCTGGGCCCCAAAACGGTGAGTAATAGTCCACGAAACAGGTCAGAATCGGCCAAAACTACGAGTGTTGGTGACCGACACATAAACGCACCACAGGGTTCGTTAATCGTGGAAATCACACCGAGACCCCAAAACAGTGAGTAATAGTCCACGAAAGAGCCCAGAATCGGACAAACCTAGGATTGTTGATGAACGACACATAAACGCACCCCGGGGTTCGACAATCATGGAAATCGCTCAGGGACCCCAAAGCAGTGAGTAATGGTCCAAGAAACGAACAGAATCGGCCAAAACTACAAGTGTTGATGACCGAGACGTAAACGCAGCCCAGGGTTCGTTAATCGTGGAAATCATTCTGGAACCCCAAAACAGTGAGTAATGGTACATGAAACGGGCCAGAATCGGCCAAATCTGCGAGTGTTGATGACCGACAAGTAAGCACACCTTGGGGTTCAACAACTATGGAAATCGCTTCGGGACCCCAAAACGGTGAGTAATAGTCCACAAAACGGGTTAGTATCGGCCAAAACTGTGAGTGTTGGTGACCGACACGTAAATGCACGCCGGGGTTCGTTAATTGTGTAAATCAGACCGGGGCCCCAAAACCGTGAGTAATAGTCCATGAAAGAGCCCAGAATCGGACGAACCTAGGATTATTGATGAACAACACATAAACGCACCCCAGGGTTCGACAATCATGGAAATCGCTCAGGGACCCCAAATCAGTGAGTAATAGTACAAGAAACGGGCCAGAATCGGCCAAAACTACAAGTGTTGATGACCGACACGTAAACGCAGCCCAGGGTTCGTTAATCGTGGAAATCTTTCTGGAACCCCAATACAGTGAGTAATAGTACATGAAACGGGCCAGAATCGGCCAAATTTGCGAGTGTTGATGACCGACATGTAAGCGCACCTTGGGGTTCAACAACTATGGAAATCGCTTTGGGACCCCAAAACGGTGAGTAATAATCCACGAAACGGGTCAGTATCGGCCAAAACTGCGAGTGTTGGTGACCGACACGTAAACGCACCCCAGGGTTTGTTAATCGTGGAAATCACACCGGGACCCCAAAACGGTGAGTAATAGTCCATGAAGGAGCCCAGAATAGGACAAACCTAGGATTATTGATGAACGACACATAAACGCACCCCGGGGTTCGACAATCATGGAAATCACTCAGGGACCCCAAATCAGTGAGTAATAGTCCAAGAAATGGCCCAGAATCAGCCAAAACTACAAGTGTTGATGACCGAC
>NC_057804.1:14763793-14764302 GCF_018294505.1 Triticum aestivum
GGACCCCAAAACGGTAGTAATAATCCACGAAACGGGTCAGTATCGGCCAAAACTGCGAGTGTTGGTGACCGACATGTAAACGCACCCCAGGGTTTGTTAATCGTGGAAATCACACCGGGACCCCAAAACGGTGAGTAATAGTCCATGAAAGGGCCTAGAATTGCACAAACCTAGAATTATTGATGAACGACACATAAACGCACCCCGGGGTTCGACAATCATGGAAATCACTCAAGGACCCTAAATCAGTGAGTAATAGTCCAAGAAACGGCCCAGAATCAGCAAAAACTACAAGTGTTAATGACCGACAGGAAAACGCAGTCCAGGGTTCGTTAATCATGGAAATCAGTCTGGGACCCCAAACAGTGAGTAATAGTCCATGAAACGGGCCAGAATCGGCCAAATCTGCGAGTGTGACCGACACGTAAGCGCACCTTGGGGTACAACAACTATGGTGATCGCTTCGGAACCCCAAAACGGTGAGTAATAGTGCACGAAACGGGTCAGAA
>NC_057804.1:14764456-14766767 GCF_018294505.1 Triticum aestivum
GCACCCCGGGGTTCGACAATCATGGAAATCACTCAGGGACCCCAAATCAGTGAGTAATAGTCCAAGAAATGGCCCAGAATCAGCCAAAACTACAAGTGTTGATGACCGACACGTAAACGCAGCCCAGGGTTTGTTAATCGTGGAAATCACTCTGGGACCCCAAAACAGTGAGTAATAGTCCATGAAATGGGCCAGAATCGGCCAAATTTGCGAGTGTGACCGACACGTAAGCGCACCTTGGGGTTCAACAACTATGGTGATCGCTTCGGGGCCCCAAAATGGTGAGTAATAGTCCACGAAACGGGTCAGAACCGGCCAAAACTTCGAGTGTTGGTGACCAACTCGTAAGCACATATTGGGGTTCGACAACCATGGAAATCGCTTTGAGACCCCAAAACGGTGAGTAATAGTCCATGAAAGAGCCCAGAATAGGACAAACCTAGGATTATTGATGAACGACATATAAAGGCACCCCGGGGTTCGACAATCATGGAAATCACTCACGGACCCCAAATCAATGAGTAATAGTCCAAGAAACGGGCCAGAATCAGCCAAAACTACAAGTGTTGATGACCGACATGTAAACACATCCCAGGGTTCGTTAATCATGAAAATCACTATGGGACCCCAAAACAGTGAGTAATAGTCCATGAAACGGGCCAGAATCGGCCAAATCTGTGAGTGTTCATGACCGACACGTAAGCGCACCTTGGGGTTCAACAACTGTGGAAATCGCTTCGGGGACCCAAAACAATGAGTAATAGTCCACGAAATAGGTCAGAATCGGCCAAAACTACGAGTGTTGGTGACCGACACATAAACGCACCCCAGGGTTTGTTAATCGTGGAAATCACACGGGGACCCCAAAACGGTGAGTAATAGTCCATTCAAGAGCCCAGAATCAGACAAACCTAGAATTATTGATGAACGACACGTAAGCACACATTGGGGTTCGACAACCATGGAAATCGCTTTGTGACCCCAAAACGGTGAGTAATATTCCATGAAAGAGCCCAGAATCGGACAAACCTAGGATTATTAATGAACGACATATAAAGGCACCCCGGGGTTCGAAAATCATGGAACTCACTCACGGACCCCAAATCAGTGAGTAATAGTCCAAGAAACGGGCGAGAATCGGCCAAAACTACAAGTATTGATGACCGACATGTAAACGCAGCCCAGGGTTCGTTAATCATGGAAATCATTCTGGAACCCCAAAACAGTGAGTAATAGTACATGAAACGGGCCAGAATCGGCCAAATCTGCGAGTGTTGATGACCGACAAGTAAGCGCACCTTGGGGTTCAACAACTATGGAAATCGCTTCGGGACCCCAAAACAGTGAGTAATAGTCCACGAAACTGGTCAGTATCGGCAAAAACTGTGAGTGTTGGTGACCGACACCTAAACGCACCACAGGGTTCGTTAATCGTGTAAATCACACCGGGACCCCAAAACCGTGAGGAATAGTCCATGAAAGAGCCCAGAATCGGACAAACCTTGGATTATTGATGAACGACACATAAACGCGCCCCGGGGTTCGACAATCATGGAAATCGCTCAGGGACCCCAAATCAGTGAGTAATAGTCCAAGAAACGGGCCAGAATCGGCCAAAACTACAAGTATTGATGACCGACACGTAAACGCAGCCCAGGGTTCGTTAATCATGGAAATCATTCTGGAACCCCAAAACAGTGAGTAATAGTACATGAAACGGGCCAGAATCGGCCAAATCTGCGAGTGTTGATGACCGACACGTAAGCGCACCTTGGGGTTCAACAACTATGGAGATCGCTTCGGGACCCCAAAACGGTAGTAATAATCCACGAAACGGGTCAGTATCGGCCAAAACTGCGAGTGTTGGTGACCGACATGTAAACGCACCCCAGGGTTTGTTAATCGTGGAAATCACACCGGGACCCCAAAACGGTGAGTAATAGTCCATGAAAGGGCCTAGAATTGCACAAACCTAGAATTATTGATGAACGACACATAAACGCACCCCGGGGTTCGACAATCATGGAAATCACTCAAGGACCCTAAATCAGTGAGTAATAGTCCAAGAAACGGCCCAGAATCAGCAAAAACTACAAGTGTTAATGACCGACAGGAAAACGCAGTCCAGGGTTCGTTAATCATGGAAATCAGTCTGGGACCCCAAACAGTGAGTAATAGTCCATGAAACGGGCCAGAATCGGCCAAATCTGCGAGTGTGACCGACACGTAAGCGCACCTTGGGGTACAACAACTATGGTGATCGCTTCGGAACCCCAAAACGGTGAGTAATAGTGCACGAAACGGGTCAGAA
>NC_057804.1:14766794-14775400 GCF_018294505.1 Triticum aestivum
GTAAGCACACATTGGGGTTCGACAACCATGGAAATCGCTTTGTGACCCCAAAACGGTGAGTAATAGTCCATGAAAGAGCCCAGAATCGGACAAACCTAGGATTATTGATGAACGAGATATAAAGGCACCCCGGGGTTCGAAAATCATGGAACTCACTCACGGACCCCAAATCAGTGAGTAATAGTCCAAGAAACGGGCCAGAATCAGCCAAAACTACAAGTGTTGATGACCGACACGTAAACGCATCCCAGGGTTCGTTAATCGTGAAAATCACTATGGTACCCCAAAACAGTGAGTAATAGTCCATGAAATGGGCCAGAATCGGCCAAATCTGTGAGTGTTTATGACCGACACGTAAGCGCACCTTGGGGTTCAACAACTATGGAAATCGCTTCTGGGCCCCAAAACGGTGAGTAATAGTCCACGAAACAGGTCAGAATCGGCCAAAACTACGAGTGTTGGTGACCGACACGTAAACGCACCACAGGGTTCGTTAATCGTGGAAATCACACCGGGACCCCAAAACAGTGAGTAATAGTCCACGAAAGAGCCCAGAATCGGACAAACCTAGGATTGTTGATGAACGACACATAAACGCACCCCGGGGTTCGACAATCATGGAAATCGCTCAGGGACCCCAAAGCAGTGAGTAATGGTCCAAGAAACGAACAGAATCGGCCAAAACTACAAGTGTTGATGACCGAGACGTAAACGCAGCCCAGGGTTCGTTAATCGTGGAAATCATTCTGGAACCCCAAAACAGTGAGTAAAGGTACATGAAACGGGCCAGAATCGGCCAAATCTGCGAGTGTTGATGACCGACAAGTAAGCACACCTTGGGGTTCAACAACTATGGAAATCGCTTCGGGACCCCAAAACGGTGAGTAATAGTCCACAAAACGGGTTAGTATCGGCCAAAACTGTGAGTGTTGGTGACCGACACGTAAATGCACGCCGGGGTTCGTTAATTGTGTAAATCAGACCGGGGCCCCAAAACCGTGAGTAATAGTCCATGAAAGAGCCCAGAATCGGACGAACCTAGGATTATTGATGAACAACACATAAACGCACCCCAGGGTTCGACAATCATGGAAATCGCTCAGGGACCCCAAATCAGTGAGTAATAGTACAAGAAACGGGCCAGAATCGGCCAAAACTACAAGTGTTGATGACCGACACGTAAACGCAGCCCAGGGTTCGTTAATCGTGGAAATCATTCTGGAACCCCAATACAGTGAGTAATAGTACATGAAACGGGCCAGAATCGGCCAAATTTGCGAGTGTTGATGACCGACATGTAAGCGCACCTTGGGGTTCAACAACTATGGAAATCGCTTTGGGACCCCAAAACGGTGAGTAATAATCCACGAAACGGGTCAGTATCGGCCAAAACTGCGAGTGTTGGTGACCGACACGTAAACGCACCCCAGGGTTTGTTAATCGTGGAAATCACACCGGGACCCCAAAACGGTGAGTAATAGTACATGAAAGAGCCCAAAATAGGACAAACCTAGGATTATTGATGAACGACACATAAACGCGCCCCGGGGTTCGACAATCATGGAAATCACTCAGGGACCCCAAATCAGTGAGTAATAGTCCAAGAAATGGCCCAGAATCAGCCAAAACTACAAGTGTTGATGACCGACACGTAAACGCAGCCCAGGGTTTGTTAATCGTGGAAATCACTCTGGGACCCCAAAACAGTGAGTAATAGTCCATGAAACGGACCAGAATCGGCCAAATTTGCGAGTGTGACCGACACGTAAGCGCACCTTGGGGTTCAACAACTATGGTGATCGCTTTGGGGCCCCAAAATGGTGAGTAATAGTCCACGAAACGGGTCAGAACCGGCCAAAACTTCGAGTGTTGGTGACCAACTCGTAAGCACATATTGGGGTTCGACAACCATGGAAATCGCTTTGAGACCCCAAAACGGTGAGTAATAGTCCATGAAAGAGCCCAGAATAGGACAAACCTAGGATTATTGATGAACGACATATAAAGGCACCCCGGGGTTCGACAATCATGGAAATCACTCACGGACCCCAAATCAATGAGTAATAGTCCAAGAAACGGGCCAGAATCAGCCAAAACTACAAGTGTTGATGACCGACATGTAAACGCATCCCAGGGTTCGTTAATCATGAAAATCACTATGGGACCCCAAAACAGTGAGTAATAGTCCATGAAACGGGCCAGAATCGGCCAAATCTGTGAGTGTTCATGACCGACACGTAAGCGCACCTTGGGGTTCAACAACTGTGGAAATCGCTTCGGGGACCCAAAACAATGAGTAATAGTCCACGAAATAGGTCAGAATCGGCCAAAACTACGAGTGTTGGTGACCGACACAAAAACGCACCCCAGGGTTTGTTAATCGTGGAAATCACACGGGGACCCCAAAACGGTGAGTAATAGTCCATTCAAGAGCCCAGAATCAGACAAACCTAGAATTATTGATGAACGACACGTAAGCACACATTGGGGTTCGACAACCATGGAAATCGCTTTGTGACCCCAAAACGGTGAGTAATATTCCATGAAAGAGCCCAGAATCGGACAAACCTAGGATTATTAATGAACGACATATAAAGGCACCCCGGGGTTCGAAAATCATGGAACTCACTCACGGACCCCAAATCAGTGAGTAATAGTCCAAGAAACGGGCCAGAATCGGCCAAAACTACAAGTATTGATGACCGACATGTAAACGCAGCCCAGGGTTCGTTAATCATGGAAATCATTCTGGAACCCCAAAACAGTGAGTAATAGTACATGAAACGGGCCAGAATCGGCCAAATCTGCGAGTGTTGATGACCGACAAGTAAGCGCACCTTGGGGTTCAACAACTATGGAAATCGCTTCGGGACCCCAAAACAGTGAGTAATAGTCCACGAAACGGGTCAGTATCGGCAAAAACTGTGAGTGTTGGTGACCGACACCTAAACGCACCACAGGGTTCGTTAATCGTGTAAATCACACCGGGACCCCAAAACCGTGAGGAATAGTCCATGAAAGAGCCCAGAATCGGACAAACCTTGGATTATTGATGAACGACACATAAACGCGCCCCGGGGTTCGACAATCATGGAAATCGCTCAGGGACCCCAAATCAGTGAGTAATAGTCCAAGAAACGGGCCAGAATCGGCCAAAACTACAAGTATTGATGACCGACACGTAAACGCAGCCCAGGGTTCGTTAATCATGGAAATCATTCTGGAACCCCAAAACAGTGAGTAATAGTACATGAAACGGGCCATAATCGGCCAAATCTGCGAGTGTTGATGACCGACACGTAAGCGCACCTTGGGGTTCAACAACTATGGAGATCGCTTCGGGACCCCAAAACGGTAGTAATAATCCACGAAACGGGTCAGTATCGGCCAAAACTGCGAGTGTTGGTGACCGACATGTAAACGCACCCCAGGGTTTGTTAATCGTGGAAATCACACCGGGACCCCAAAACGGTGAGTAATAGTCCATGAAAGGGCCTAGAATTGCACAAACCTAGAATTATTGATGAACGACACATAAACGCACCCCGGGGTTCGACAATCATGGAAATCACTCAAGGACCCTAAATCAGTGAGTAATAGTCCAAGAAACGGCCCAGAATCAGCAAAAACTACAAGTGTTGATGACCGACAGGAAAACGCAGTCCAGGGTTCGTTAATCATGGAAATCAGTCTGGGACCCCAAACAGTGAGTAATAGTCCATGAAACGGGCCAGAATCGGCCAAATCTGCGAGTGTGACCGACACGTAAGCGCACCTTGGGGTACAACAACTATGGTGATCGCTTCGGAACCCCAAAACGGTGAGTAATAGTGCACGAAACGGGTCAGAATTGGCCAAAACTTCGAGTGTTGGTGACCGACACGTAAGCACACATTGGGGTTCGACAACCATGGAAATCGCTTTGTGACCCCAAAACGGTGAGTAATAGTCCATGAAAGAGCCCAGAATCGGACAAACCTAGGATTATTGATGAACGAGATATAAAGGCACCCCGGGGTTCGAAAATCATGGAACTCACTCACGGACCCCAAATCAGTGAGTAATAGTCCAAGAAACGGGCCAGAATCAGCCAAAACTACAAGTGTTGATGACCGACACGTAAACGCATCCCAGGGTTCGTTAATCGTGAAAATCACTACGGTACCCCAAAACAGTGAGTAATAGTCCATGAAACGGGCCAGAATCGGCCAAATCTATGAGTGTTTATGACCGACACGTAAGCGCACCTTGGGGTTCAACAACTATGGAAATCACTTCGGGGCCCCAAAACGGTGAGTAATAGTCCATGAAACAGGTCAGAATCGGCCAAAACTACGAGTGTTGGTGACCGACACGTAAACGCACCACAGGGTTCGTTAATCGTGGAAATCACACCGGGACCCCAAAACAGTGAGTAATAGTCCATGAAAGAGCCCAGAATCGGACAAACTTAGGATTATTGATGAACGACACATAAACGCACCCCGGGGTTCGACAATCATGGAAATCGCTCAGGGACCCCAAAGCAGTGAGTAATGGTCCAAGAAACGAACAGAATCGGCCAAAACTACAAGTGTTGATGACCGAGACGTAAACGCAGCCCAGGGTTCGTTAATCGTGGAAATCATTCTGGAACCCCAAAACAGTGAGTAATAGTACATGAAACGGGCCAGAATCAGCCAAATCTGCGAGTGTTGATGACCGACAAGTAAGCACACCTTGGGGTTCAACAACTATGGAAATCGCTTCGGGACCCCAAAACGGTGAGTAATAGTCCACAAAACGGGTTAGTATCGGCCAAAACTGTGAGTGTTGGTGACCGACACGTAAATGCACGCCGGGGTTCGTTAATTGTGTAAATCAGACCGGGGCCCCAAAACCGTGAGTAATAGTCCATGAAAGAGCCCAGAATCGGACAAACCTAGGATTATTGATGAACGACACATAAACGCACCCCAGGGTTCGACAATCATGGAAATCGCTCAGGGACCCCAAATCAGTGAGTAATAGTACAAGAAACGGGCCAGAATCGGCCAAAACTACAAGTGTTGATGACCGACACGTAAACGCAGCCCAGGGTTCGTTAATCGTGGAAATCATTCTGGAACCCCAATACAGTGAGTAATAGTACATGAAACGGGCCAGAATCGGCCAAATTTGCGAGTGTTGATGACCGACACGTAAGCGCGCCTTGCGGTTCAACAACTATGGAAATCGCTTTGGGACCCCGAAACGGTGAGTAATAATCCACGAAACGGGTCAGTATCGGCCAAAACTGCGAGTGTTGGTGACCGACACGTAAACGCACCCCAGGGTTTGTTAATCGTGGAAATCACACCGGGACCCCAAAATGGTGAGTAATAGTACATGAAAGAGCCCAAAATAGGACAAACCTAGGATTATTGATGAACGACACATTAACGCGCCCCGGGGTTCGACAATCATGGAAATCACTCAGGGACCCCAAATCAGTGAGTAATAGTCCATGAAACGGCCCAGAATCAGCCAAAACTACAAGTGTTGATGACCGACACGTAAACGCAGCCCAGGGTTTGTTAATCGTGGAAATCACTCTGGGACCCCAAAACAGTGAGTAATAGTCCGTGAAACGGGCCAGAATCGGCCAAATCTGCGAGTGTGACCGACACGTAAGCGCACCTTGGGGTTCAACAACTATGGTGATCGCTTCGGGGCCCCAAAATGGTGAGTAATAGTCCACGAAACGGGTCAGAACCGGCCAAAACTTCGAGTGTTGGTGACCAACTCGTAAGCACATATTGGGGTTCGACAACCATGGAAATCGCTTTGAGACCCCAAAACGGTGAGTAATAGTCCATGAAAGAGCCCAGAATAGGACAAACCTAGCATTATTGATGAACGACATATAAAGGCACCCCGGGGTTCGACAATCATGGAAATCACTCACGGACCCCAAATCAGTGAGTAATAGTCCAAGAAACGGGCCAGAATCAGCCAAAACTACAAGTGTTGATGACCGACATGTAAACGCATCCCAGGGTTCGTTAATCATGAAAATCACTATGGGACCCCAAAACAGTGAGTAATAGTCCATGAAACGGGCCAGAATCGGCCAAATCTGTGAGTGTTTATGACCGACACGTAAGCGCACCTTGGGGTTCAACAACTGTGGAAATCGCTTCGGGGCCCCAAAACAATGAGTAATAGTCCACGAAACAGGTCAGAATCGGCCAAAACTACGAGTGTTGGTGACCGACACATAAACGCACCCCAGGGTTTGTTAATCGTGGAAATCACACGGGGACCCCAAAACAGTGAGTAATAGTCCATGCAAGAGCCCAGAATCAAACAAACCTAGAATTATTGATGAACGACACGTAAGCACACATTGGGGTTCGACAACCATGGAAATCGCTTTGTGACCCCAAAACGGTGAGTAATATTCCATGAAAGAGCCCAGAATCGGACAAACCTAGGATTATTAATGAACGACATATAAAGGCGCCCCGAGGTTCGAAAATCACGGAACTCACTCACGGACCCCAAATCAGTGAGTAATAGTCCAAGAAATGGGCCAGAATCAGCCAAAACTACAAGTGTTGATGACCGACATGTAAACGCAGCCCAGGGTTCGTTAATCATGGAAATCATTCTGGAACCCCAAAACAGTGAGTAATAGTACATGAAACGGGCCAGAATCGGCCAAATCTGCGAGTGTTGATGACCGACAAGTAAGCGCACCTTGGGGTTCAACAACTATGGAAATCGCTTCGGGACCCCAAAACGGTGAGTAATAGTCCACGAAACGGGTCAGTATCGGCAAAAATTGTGAGTGTTGGTGACCGACACCTAAACGCACCACAGGGTTCGTTAATCGTGTAAATCACACCGGGACCCCAAAACCGTGAGGAATAGTCCATGAAAGAGCCCAGAATCGGACAAACCTAGGATTATTGATGAACGACACATAAACGCGCCCCGGGGTTCGACAATCATGGAAATCGCTCAGGGACCCCAAATCAGTGAGTAATAGTCCAAGAAACGGGCCAGAATCGGCCAAAACTACAAGTGTTGATGACCGACACGTAAACGCAGCCCAGGGTTCGTTAATCGTGGAAATCATTCTGGAACCCCAAAACAGTGAGTAATAGTACATGAAACGGGCCATAATCGGCCAAATCTGCGACTGTTGATGACCGACACGTAAGCGCACCTTGTGGTTCAACAACTATGGAGATCGCTTCGGGACCCCAAAACGGTAGTAATAATCCATGAAACGGGTTAGTATCGGCCAAAACTGCGAGTGTTGGTGACCGACATGTAAACGCACCCCAGGGTTTGTTAATCGTGGAAATCACACCGGGACCCCAAAACGGTGAGTAATAGTCCATGAAAGGGCCTAGAATTGCACAAACCTAGAATTATTGATGAACGACACATAAACGCACCCCGGGGTTCGACAATCATGGAAATCACTCAGGGACCCCAAATCAGTGAGTAATAGTCCAAGAAACGGCCCAGAATCAGCAAAAACTACAAGTGTTGATGACCGACACGAAAACGCAGTCCAGGGTTCGTTAATCATGGAAATCAGTTTGGGACCCCAAACAGTGAGTAATAGTCCATGAAACGGGCCAGAATCGGCCAAATCTGTGAGTGTGACCGACACGTAAGCGCACCTTGGGGTTCAACAACTATGGTGATCGCTTCGGAACCCCAAAACGGTGAGTAATAGTGCACGAAACGGGTCAGAACTGGCCAAAACTTCGAGTGTTGGTGACCGACACGTAAGCACACATTGGGGTTCGACAACCATGGAAATCGCTTTGTGACCCCAAAACGGTGAGTAATAGTCCATGAAAGAGCCCAGAATCGGACAAACCTAGGATTATTGATGAACGAGATATAAAGGCACCCCGGGGTTCGAAAATCATGGAACTCACTCACGGACCCCAAATCAGTGAGTAATAGTCCAAGAAACGGGCCAGAATCAGCCAAAACTACAAGTGTTGATGACCGACACGTAAACGCATCCCAGGGTTCGTTAATCGTGAAAATCACTATGGTACCCCAAAACAGTGAGTAATAGTCCATGAAATGGGCCAGAATCGGCCAAATCTGTGAGTGTTGATGACCGACAAGTAAGCGCACCTTGGGGTTCAACAACTATGGAAATCGCTTCGGGACCCCAAAACGGTGAGTAATAGTCCACGAAACGGGTCAGTATCGGCAAAAATTGTGAGTGTTGGTGACCGACACCTAAACGCACCACAGGGTTCGTTAATCGTGTAAATCACACCGGGACCCCAAAACCGTGAGGAATAGTCCATGAAAGAGCCCAGAATCGGACAAACCTAGGATTATTGATGAACGACACATAAACGCGCCCCGGGGTTCGACAATCATGGAAATCGCTCAGGGACCCCAAATCAGTGAGTAATAGTCCAAGAAACGGGCCAGAATCGGCCAAAACTACAAGTGTTGATGACCGACACGTAAACGCAGCCCAGGGTTCGTTAATCGTGGAAATCATTCTGGAACCCCAAAACAGTGAGTAATAGTACATGAAACGGGCCATAATCGGCCAAATCTGCGACTGTTGATGACCGACACGTAAGCGCACCTTG